>NC_020496.1:34674868-34718985 GCF_000184155.1 Fragaria vesca subsp. vesca | reverse complement strand
AAGAAAGAAAAAAAGATTGAATTTAGAACATGATTTTAGTAATGTAATGAATTTATTTCATATTTTAGTATATTTTTTATGTATTAAAAATACATAAATATATTATTCTATTTGTCGTGTCCAAACCGTATCGAAAACTCAATTTTTCAGTTTTACCATGTCGCCGTGTCGTGTTGCCATATCCGTGCAACATAGTTTCAAAGTGAAAACTATATTGTTTCCGCACAAAAATCAATCAAAATCATGCACGGTACCGAAAAGTGAATGCGATACCGAATCTCCACAACGAGAGATCAATATCTCAAAGTGGTAAGATGATGACTTAATTGAAAAAATAAATGAAATATTGTTCTAGGATATTCTATATCTTTCCATATATTTTTTATGTGTGCTTTGGCCTTATACCAATAAGATATGTAGTTAGACTAGATCTATATATTCATATCCTTACCATACCATATTGGTATTGTGTAATTCCCTATATAAAGGGCTCCTATCAATGAATAATATGATGATTCTCTTGCTATCTCTTTGTCTATACATTTTACCCTTAATCACGTTATCATGCACTTTGTTCTAACCCTAGAGCCAATAGCCCACAATTTATTTTTCAAAACCCTACAAAGTGTTTTTCTGCTCCTCTATTCGACTACCGCCGCCGCCCGTTTTCCCGGCCGCTGTCCGACATCACCGGCCGCCAATCCCTTGGCCGCCGCCTGCCGAAGATTCTTGGTTCCTTCCGACTATAATTTTCGACTTTTTAAAGCGTTTGAAGTTTCAAAAGGCATGTTTTGAAACCCTAAACTTTTCCAAGTTCAATAACTCGGGGAGGATAAAATCGTTTCCTCCCTTCTCCATCTCCATTCTATGCTTGGGATTTTGTTTGTGCAGGTACCAAAAATCCCGAAATTTTATTCCCGGGTCAAAAGTGTGTTTGATCACTCTTGTTTCCTTGTCCGGGTTGTGTATGATCAACCCCGACATATCACCGGATTGTGTTTGATCAATCCGAGGCCTTTTTCTGAATTGTGTTTGATCAATTCGTGGCTTTTCTAGATTGTATGTGATCAATCCAAAGAACAAACCATTAAAAGCATTATTTGTGACCTCTATCGAGTCTCATAAAAACTTGGTTTTGTATGCAAGAGCAATGTAATGTTCTGCTCCTTTGAGTTTCAACGTACTAGATGCCTAAGGCGAGTCTTCGCTTGGTATCTGTGGAACCTTTCATTGGAAAGGATTAAACCACATGTTTTGACCCCCAGGCTAACAAGCCTAGATGCTGAGATTTCACATCTCATGCGCTCAAAGTCTTTGAAGCGCCACATCAACAAAAGCCTTCAATGACAATCTGTGCAAAAAGTAATGACCACAAAGTACTATGGAATGCACTCATGGAGCGTTTCTCGAAACGTTCATATAACTCTACTTGTTGAGTTATTAGTCAAGTTGATTGCTTACCACCTTAATTGACTGCATATTGTCGATGATCTTTTGTGGCATCATGATCCATACTCTTTAGCGGATTCGATCATCATCAAGTTCTCTAAGTCCTCCAAGTTGGTTTGAAATTACCAACAAGACTTGATTCTGATCATACAAACGGGAATTGTACATACGCTAATGTGATAAACTTATTTGGGATTATCCCCTAATGTGGGGACAACAATATGGGTCATGGCAACGGTAGAAAACGTCGTGCCGATGTCTAGAAAAGAAGGGGAGGTGTCGCCGGCTCTAATAGCGACACTCCCGGTCTAGACACCATTTTATCAAAACTACTCACGTCAGCTCATGACAATGCAACCGTTGTGGATCTTCGGATCACTGGTTCAAGATTATCAAGCTCCTTCAAATTGTGAATGCATACAAAAAGGTATGGAAAATCAATATGAGGACAAGAACGTCATACTCATGATTGCGAATTTCAAAGATTCGGATCTTGCTCTAGCTACCCATGACTTTAAGGTCATCGGCTAAGCATTGATTTTCGTTTCAAGCTATATGTATTAAGGTGTTGTATCGACGTCCTTCGTCTATTTGAGACCTCGATGTACTCACATTAGCAATAATGAATGCCTTGAGAATTTTTTCAAAGTTATGAAATTATTCTCCTCTTATGGTTCGTATTGATTTACAAATAAGATGTACATTTTTACATCGTTCTTAAAAGCATGGCATATTTACAATCTACATGGATAGATTGTGCCGTTTTGGTCTCTTCCAAGTGAAGATGACGCACGGCCTTGCATCCTTAAGAATGATCGCTAACATGTTTCCGGTTAAGTCTTCTACCCTTTAGCTGATTTTCCATCATCAATTGTTCAACTAGGCTCATCCAAGCTCAGTGTGATGTCTTAGAATTGTCTGAAATTAAGGAGATAGTGGTTTCAAGTGTGCCTCGCACTACCGACCCTCCACGGATATGTCTTGTCATACTGACTTGGAGTTACCGAAAGCTTTTGATTTTGGATCCCCCTATGCTATTAAACCAATTGCCTTCTTGTAAAAGACGTTGAAGACTTATCAAAACCGAAAAATTATCATCATGATCGAATCCTCTATGTCCTCTGGGTTAGTTTATGTTTATGTCAAGGAGCTTTTGCTAACTAGTCATGGAGTTTACGACCTTAGAACGACTGAAAGGACTTGGTTTTGATCATACACACGTCACTTTTGGCTAAGGCAAAAGCCTACACGCCACCTGCAAGCTTCACAGCTTCGCACATGCCAATTTTGTGAAAAACAGCAATCTGTCCCTTCTAGACAGTCAACTTCGTTTGAGCTTTGTGAACTGCTACGGACGAACCAAACAGTGATCTTTATATCATTGGAAAGCTCTACGAGTATAGTTTTCAGAACTGTTCACGGTTCGTCCATATCTATTTTAACGAAGAAGTTATGGCTGTTTTAGTGCGCAAAGGTCATTCTACGCAGAAATTTTTATGCACTCTCAGGATAACAGCTTTTCGTAGCATCTTTCAATCCTTCTAAATGGTTCAAGTGGAACTATTAACTCGTTTATCTACTCCTTCTTGTAGATATGTCTCATCGAGACATTGAGTGCTTTGCAGATAGTGGAACTATCCACAACATTCTAAGGAACTAGCAACTATCTTTGGATTTTGTGTCTTTGTAAATCTTCTGTAACTACAATGATTGAATCATACCGGTCATTCATGGACGCGGTTTAGCTTGAATCTTGATGTCTCATGGCACCATGATCAAAGTCACAGATACCCTTTATGCATTGAGAGGCAATCGAACCATATTGAGCTTTAAAGACATTCCTGCTAATAGTTTTCATTTGAAAACACATTGTGAGAATAAACAAGAATTCTTTTGTCTATACCTTCTCATGAATGCGGATTGAAGCGCATCTTGGAGAAATTCATGAGTCAATCTAGTGGACTGTATGTCACTACGATTCGAATATCGAATCTCATGTTGTCGCCAAACATGATATTTGGGACACCAACTCATATAGGCTTTGGTTTGACCAAATTGGTCAACCTGGAAGAGATATAATGGTCCAAATTTTGAGAAATTCTCATGGACATCTATTCTTCTGCTCAAAACGAAGACATTCGAGATCTAACATCACCATGAAGCATGGTGGTGACCCGGGGGACATTGACGTCACCCGAACACGACTCCAACTTCTTGGAGGTCGTCCGGTCAATTCCTCAAGCAATTGAGGTGCACCGGCCTTCCCTCGATGTCGCATTGGCCCCATGCAATGCTCATTGCTCGTTTTGAAAGCCAATTCTTTAGCTAAATTAGGAGTGAGACCCTCCTACGCTAAATAACACAAAAGTAAACATTCTATTCTTACATCAAACTATGTAAATAGATACAACCAACTTGCGGACACCTTTTTATACTTTATGGTGTTGGTTGCAGTGTTAACACACTGGTCACGTGTTACACTATTATCTACTGCTTATACTTCTACGGGCAGTTTATCGGGATGTAAGTTGAAGTGTCATGTACCACATGTTCACACGTAATACGGTCTCACCGAGGCTACGGTCAAGCAACTTTAGTTTGTCGCTCGAACAATATTGATGCGCACCAATCTTTTTATTGCGTCTTGGGGCTATGCAATATTTGCATGCAGCTTTACTATTCATCTACGACCCACCATCATTGAATATTGTTGTATTACAGCTCGTGACTGTGTATTAGGATTGCAATCGTTGAGCTCAAACAAGATTGAAACGGATCTCCAATCCTTGAGCTCGGCTAAATGTTATTTCTAGGTACCAAATCGCATTGCCACTGCGTACAATGATAGGTCATTTGAGATGAAGAAAAAATTTAGGTTGGATATGAACCTCCACCTATAATCCGCATATGTAGAAACCTTGTCAGACAATCTCATTCACCGCTAAATTGCGGATTTTCACTTTGATGAGACAATATTCCCGCCGTTAGGTGGAGATAAGAACACAAGTATTCAAGTGGAACGACGTGAATTGTCGTGGTTTGTCCCCACTAAGTCTCATCTTGATCACAAATGCTTAAAGTGTTAAAGTGACGAGATCACATGCTGCAAATATGTCTGCAAGGATTGATGTCCTATCAAGAGGACATTGCGTAACTAAAAGGAGTTGGTCTTGACACCATCAACATAGATGGTGATATGGTGACGCCATATAGTGGCAAAATTAGTGTCACAAGGCCGTGTGGCTCCCTAAAAGGAGGGAGGCCCTTAGGTTCGATACTTTCTCGCACTAGGAAGAAAGCGAGTTTGGCACAACTTGATCCATTGATCAGTGATACTCAAATCTGTCTCATGAAGTCTGAATTTTGATTATCGTTGGGGACCGCCTCAATGTCAAATCCAATCCATATAGAGATCTCTACAAGTATTACACTAGTGTACATGAGGACGTGGGATAATGAGTCTACTATCGAATCACCTTTCGTTGATGGATATCAACTTAGTTGATTGGCCTAATGGAAAGATGTGATCCAGCATTAACAAAGAGATAGGTCGTTGGGTAGGTGATGTCGACACCGCAAGCTAAACCTTATCAACTATACCTTTGTTAGATAGCGTAGTGAGAACAAGAGCTTAGACTCACCTTATGGCGCAAGGTCTCTCATTAACACGCATTGAGATAGACTACGATGAGATATGCTCTTGTAATGGATGTCATTAAACTCCACTACTTTGTCAGTTTGGTAGTTTCCGAATAATTGAACATGCAGCCTATGAATGTGGTCATAATAACATCTCTATGGGATCAGAGATATACATGAAAATCTTAAACGGACTTCATTCATCCAAATCAAGTTGCTCCAGACCACAGGAGCACGCATTTGCTAAAAGTATTGAAACTCACATGGACTCTACTTGATTTGAAAGGGATATGGTGAATTATTCCTTTGCGTGTTCATTCCGGATTTACATGACTCTTGATGGATCAAGAGATGCCAATATATATCAAACATCTGAAGTTAGAATGAAAAAGATTTTAGGAAGACACGGTCTCAAAAAAACACTCGATGACTATATTGATGATGATTTTCCATCAATCGGCTTAGGCGCTCTAACAAAAGTGAGGCCTACATATACTCCCATGATTAGTCAAAGTTTTTACTCTAAAGAGATATCCATTATTTTGTCTAAGAAAGATGACAAATATGTGTTAAGAGATGAAGTTCTCATCTAAGTACAATAAGACGCATCAATGTACTCAACACAATATGAAAAACTTGACATCTCATTCGTTATAAAAAGTTGTAAAGCTAAGTGTAGCTATGCGCCCACGCAACGCCAATGTAATGGCAGTAACTCCTTTTTCAATACTTAATGGTATGAAAGGTTGAGGTTTATTTTATCCCTACATATTAAAAGACACATCAAAAGCGAAATCAGAATCTGCCAAGTTTTGTAGGTCAACTTCCACGAGACCTACATGAAATCTCACTCACTGAAAAATGGTGAAATTGGTATCATTGGAAAGGTCTATGTGTCTACTTTCCAGAGACACCAACCATTTGATCATACCTATCATATTGAGTGAGTTATGACCGTTTTCGTAAAGTAGGACGAATCTGTCCGAGAATCTGATTTTGGCAAAACAATTAATTTCGACCGGACTTTGTGAATAGCTCCTGACGAACCAGAACATGTGTAATATACGGTTGGAAAGCTAAATGAGTCTAGTTTCCAAAACCATTTATGGTTCGTTCATATGTATTTCCTAAAGGAAGTTACGACTATTCTAGTAACTGAAGGTCATGCTGCGCGGAAATCTGATTTCCTGCACGAACTTATGTTTTGAGTTCACAAGCGGCCTTCTCCTCAAGATCTAAGTGTAAAAGATCATTTGAGGACAATACGGCATGATTTAGTTAATCATTGCCCAATGCCACATTTGAAGGCATGTTAAAGAGCATTGACATGCTAAGTTGTTGAAACTTCCGTGATTAGTAAAAATCCGGAAAAGCCCTATGATTGATGTAAAGATCAGGGGGAGGTGCAAACTTCAAGAGGAGTCTAGCACATACATTCATATCACTATCAAATGTGAAAGGTGCGTTGTACTCTTTTTCTCCTACGATCAAGGTTCAGTTTTCCTCCCATAGGGTTTTTGTGACTTGACGAGATTTTTTACGAGGCAATAGATCAGCATCATCGGCATATCAACGCGCGGCACAAGGGGGAGTGTTCTAGGATATTCTGTATCTTTCTAGATATTCTTTATGTGTGCATTGACCTTATGCCATATGCCAATAGGATATGTAATTAGACTAGATCTATGTATTCATATACTTACCATACCATATTGGTATTGTGTAATTCCCTATATAAAAGGATCATATCAATGAATAATATGATGATTCTCTTGCTATCTCTTTGTCTATACATTTTACCCTTAATCAAATATGAGATTTACATAATTTATTACACAAATAAGCATTAGTTACATAGTAAAGTTAGAACTACACGAAACTATGACTTAATTTATCGTGATAAGATGAGGGGAAAAGAACAAAAAGAAAACAAGATCAATCATTGTATATTTATGAAGACAACTCAGTTTCCAGGAAATCTAATCCAAATATTCTCCCTCTCCCATATCCAGTGGAAGCAGTAACCTTGCAAAATGGAGATTGTGCTAGCTCTGGAAATAGTTTCTTGATGTGTATAGAAGTTGCACTATATTGATCATGATCAGATACTATTGCAACCGGCACTTCAGCTTTTCAGTCTCAAGCTCTTGTTTCAAGGCTTCAATTTGTTCAGCCAAGGCAACATTTTCCTGGAATATCAGGACTTATAAGTAAAGCATAGGATTCACTCTTAAACAAACTTTTTAACACTCTTGCCACAACTGTCAATCAGAACCGACAAAGGAGAAGATAGAGATAAAAGCTTAATGTAACATCTAAGTGTGTAGTTAATACAATGGTTTCATATAGGGAATAATTTAAGATGTTTGTAGCACAAAGGATTGTGATAATATTTGCAAGCCAGTCTGATCCTAGTTTATCAATAGCTTCAAAAACTGAATCTATATTAAGAAAGTGCTAAGAGAAATAAGAGTGAAGTTCTAGAGGAAAAGGTCACCTTTTGTTGCATCACCAATTTCAGGTTGATATTAGTAGCATTTCCATCCTCCTCCAGAGATCCCTTTATCTGTCAAGAAGCCAAATATTTAATCAGTCCTCAATGAAAAGACATGCACAAAATAGACCTAATTATGGCATGAGGGTGAAGGACAGAATTGAAAGACGATACCACCAAATTTGAACATATAAATTGTTGCTTTAAACATGCCAGCATATTAAATTCTTTAGAGGACTGTATATGCCCTCACCCTCAACAGCTAAAGACAGGAGTATTTACAGTAAATTGATACTAGTGACGTGACGAATTCATATCAATTTGACCACTCTACAGCATATAATACATGAAGAGACATTTGAAGAAATCATTTCACCGGTGACTAGACCAAACATGTGCCCAAAAAATTATTGACTTGGCAGGTGTGAGTAGTGTATATGGAAGCCATCTACAAGACTTGATTTCAAACCAGCCGTTTTACCACAGTGCACCAGAGAGAGAAGAAAATGCTAATAATTTACTCGAAGATCAAGTTATTAGACTGATGAATTGATTAAGAATTCATTCTACTCAAAGATTGGCCCAAACCGGTTCAACAGCTGTAGGCCAGAAACCACAATAACATAGAGAATCAGAGAACAGAAACCATAATTTGGTTTCTAATGCACTTTCCATCAATTTGAGTTAGAATACAGATTATCATCCTTAGGGGTTATCAACTCATCATTCTAAGCATTAATAGTAACCATCAACAGTTCATCTGAGAATTAATTCCCAACTCACAGTATGTTTTAGCTCAAATGAGATTAGCATAAGACCATGATAACATACAGTCGATGCTTCACACATGTTTTTAGCTCTGATTGGTGAAAATATGTAGAGGAGTTCTAAAACTAAAGGGACAATACATATGGTGCAGAGCTGCAGACCTGTTTGAGTTCGTTCATACACTTGGTAGATCTTTCTGCTTCTACATCATATTTCAGCCTCCACTCGGCTGATTCATCCATTGCTTCTCTATTCGCAAGGTCAAACTGTCGTCTACAAGATTTTAAGACAGAAAAATACAGCATTGAGTAACAAACTCTTGAAACCCAGTAGACATAATAATGAAACTCAACATATAATAAAATCCATAACATCATAAACCTTGATAACAAAGCTACACAAACCCAAACCAGCGGTGAGAATCCCATTTTATTCCACGGAAGCAGCATTATTTTTTAATAATCTTCAACTTACTGGCATGATCACCAAAATCATTCAGCACAAAATTGTAAACATATGAGCCAATCCAGAAAGTAAGGATTTTTAAGGTCTTTCTCATTTTCCACAGCTTAAAATGGAAATGGGTTTAAGAACTAGGCTCAAACAATGCCCATATAAAAAGGGTGTTCATTCATTCTTCATTCATTAACATAACCCAAAGAAACATAAACCATGAAAGCACAAATGAAAGAACAGAAATATAAGATGGTATAGGAAACCTTATGAGCTCGGTTTCATCAGACGAAACTCTGTAATCGATAGTCCAAAGCCTGAAGTAGACCGCGATACCCAGAAACATCAAAATCACAAAACTCAACAATACTTTCTTGTTTCCTCCACCACCCCTCATTTTGACTCTTCGACTCCATTGAGTCCCTTCTGGAAGGTTTTGTGCTGAAAAACAATCAAACGGGGTACCAATCTGGGCCCCCGATAACTCATAAACAGACCAGGATACCCGGCCCACAATTTTATGGCATTTCTTTTCAGCCCACCTATGTTTTTGCTGTCCCATTAGTGATTAGTTCCGTGAGCATAGCTTATCATATAGGCTAGGGATGAATGAGATAGGAATCAAGAACATATGGGTTCGATATTTCTTCTTCTTCCGTCCCATCTCATGTTTAGCTTGAATACATGTTTGGGTTTCTTTGGAGTAAGGACTATGCTGCCATGGTTTGTATGGGTGTGAGGATATTAGGTTGACTTTGAAACTAAAGACTAAAAAAAATCCAAAAATTTCAATTAACAAATGGAGTATGATGCCATACAAGTCAAACTCCCCATTCTTTTTCTCGTTTTGATTTTCAAGAAGAATGGCATCCCCCTTTTTTTCAAAGGAAGAAACTAAGCAGACAACTTTTAGGCTTATGAAGTTAGAAGTGACCGGAGAGGAGGGAGATGATGAACACCTCTCTTTCGAGGAAATACTTACCTTAGAAATACTCTTATAAGTATATGAATTCACTCAAGCAAGACATGTCTAAGATGGGTGTGATCATGGATGATTGTAAGTCTTGTTTACAAACATTTAAGTTCGTATTTTTTAGGCATGTTTTTCGTTAAGTAAATGATGTTGCTCATAGATTAACACACCTTACTAGTGTATTCGGTTTTGATGAGTTTTGGGTTAATGACCCTCCTGACGTTATACAAGATGTGCTTATGGACGACGAGTGTACTAGTTTACAAAGTTTAGGCTCTATGTCTATATACTCAGTCTAATAATAATAATAATATAAGTGAAATATTACCACTCATCCCTAATGGGAGACCCAACCCGTTTTTCAAACGAATCAACTCTTGTAATAAATAAATATAAAAAAAGAAAATGAGTATGTTAAAGTACAATACAGAGAACAAAAACAGCTTTTTGCAAAATTCCCAATTCACAAAGTTATTTCTGTATTATTAACTTTCAGTTGTATGAAAGATATATAGGAGCATTGAGGTTGATTACAGTCCCTCTCAAATAGGTTTAGAATACATTCAAGAGAGCTTGGTTGAACCATAGCTCATTGTGACTAGCTTCATAACCTGAAGAAAAACATCCCCTTTCTATATAAACAGAACATTGAGACAGAAAAGAAAAATAGCTCAAAGATCTAATCGTCTCTTTCTCATAAAAGGTTAGACACAGATATGAAAAAGAAATCATAAACGATATGCATATGCATCTTATCCAAAGACTATCCCCTTCACCCTAATGCTGGTTAGGACACGTTTGAGCTTAGAAGAAATAACAATACCCCTTACTTCTGGGGCATTTACCCATTTAGCATCTATTTCCATATTTTTTTTTTTTTAACAGGAGTTTTTAAGGTATTGTTTAGGCCTTTAGGGGCCTCTCAAACAAAAAAGAAAGTTGTGCATGATTCTAAGGTCCCAAAACTACCAACAGCACCTTCACTAGTTTCAGCCTTTCAGGCTTTCAGCATTGTTTGTTTTTGACAAATATCTCTAGCATCACCCACATTGTAGTGTTCTGTGTGAGCCGCTACCAGATATCGGAGACTACCTTATCTCATATATATTTGTGTCAACTTACATCTTCACAGTGATACGCATTTTAAAGTTGAATTTCATGAACAAAACTGGGCAACCTCGGACTCTCAAAACAAACAATATCTTACTGTGTAAATTGATTCCTGACACCCCATAATTTCAATACATCCATGTCAATCACATCTTTGAGTAGACATAACTTCACAAGTCATATAAGCTCTCCTCTTTTCTTTTCTTGTTTCTTCTTGGTTCTACCAACCAAATTGCTAGCTTTATTTCATGACCATAAAAGAAACCCAGAAGTTCTAATCAGCCATCATGAAGAAGTGAAAGAAAGAAAGCTAAAGTGAGGAAATTTGCCTGTCATTGTTTGATTCCTTTTTACGCAACAGAAAATAATAAGTGGGATTGAAGAAAGTAACAAATGGTAATTGGAAATTACAAAACAGGGGGAGAGCAAATCAAGTAGCGCCTCTGGTTTTCGGTGATTCATTGCTACCTGCAACTCTGCTAGCTATAAATTTATTCAATTTCGTTGGATATAACCCCAGCTGATATTAAATTAGTCTGTACTGCATTTCCTTTTCGGATATGGCCTAGAACAATTTAGATTGCCAAATTTGGTCAAGGTTAAATTTGGATAAGCTGTTTGTCACTTTCCAGCAAATACATATCATTTTTAAGTTTTAACTATGGCGAAAAGTTGGATTGTTTTTAGGAGATGTCGACAAGGGTTGACAAATAGTGAACACGGGACCCTGGGGAATTTGGCAATTTTTGATTTCAAGAAAATGTAATGGCAAACAACTATAAAAGATTTATTTAGGTTTTGCACCGACTGTTTTTCTTAAAAATAAGCTCGTGAGGGCTGCTCTTAACCTCTTAATTAATAAAACCGTAAAATACATAAAGAGTTAAGGACATAATGTATATACCAAATCTACAGAAAGCGGTCGAGGATATGAAACTAGGAGATGCAAATACTCCTCGATAGCAATGGTAAGCACGGTATAAACGATCTCAATATGTATTGTTACATTAATGACTTTTGATGATGATGACAGTAATCAGACACTGGCGATCGATAAGAATAGCATTAGGGTTCTCGGTCATACCAGTTTCAGAGGCTCTAGGACCAACAAAATCTGGAAAAGTGACATTGAGAAGTTTGTGTTTCCATGCCATTCAGGCATTAGGCGTACAAGTTAAAGATATACGGTTTGGTTATATGGATATATATTATTTTTAGAACCCAAACGATGTTCAAATACGTTTCACTTCCTAATGAACTTTTTCTTCAATACCCCAAGCGACAAAATATATTCATCTTAAAGTCTCAAACCACATACTTAACCATTTTCATCGATAATGAAGACAAAGAGATAGTGGTACATAGAAAATACATACATACTCAATTACGTAAATGTAGCGTAGACAGTAAACCCTTTTTCAATACTACTCTAGAGATGATAAAGATATAACACACAACTCTGCATAATTTCCCAACAAGAAAATTATTGTAACTTGAAAAACTAAAAACATAGGTACGGGTTAGGTCAAAACTCTAACCCACGATAGATAGTAACTTGGAGAGGCAGCCTAAAGAGAAATATATAAATCTAGATCCATCAAGGTAATTTGGACAAGACCAACAACTACCACAGTAGTCGAACACCGCAGTGATGCACCTCCACCTCGACTCCTCCGCCCCGACATTGTCCGGACCACTCCTCCCGATTCAGGCTACCCTTAAACCAAATCCCCTAATCCAACATCGCACGCCTCTTGCCTCCCTTGGAAGCAATATGACGTCGCTAGCAAGGTCCTCCGATCGTGCAACCACGACCACCAAAACCCAGAGACATCCACGAGAATCGCTGCCTAGATAAATATCGGGCTGTTAGAACACTATTTTAATTTTTTTAAGGACTTAATGACGTACAATGTATGTGTACATATGTATACATAAGTGTTCATTAGAAGTACAAGAAAGCTCCTTCTCGTGTAGCTTGATGAAAATGACCATACAAAAATATACACAATCAATTGAGTACAAGCATGTCATAGGTCATGCATGTTTAAATACAATTTTTACCTAGTCTTCTATCTGATTTCTGTGGAGTCATTTGTCATTTGAGATATGTATGTTGACATTATGTTGAGTCATGGCAACACAAACCTACGAGTCTTTGCCCAGAAAATACACACTTTCTATGACCTATTTTTAGCATACAATAAGATAATAAACTAACTAAAAACGACCCGTTTGAAAACAAGTGGTTATTATCCCATGGAATACTAATTAGGGGATTTCCACATTTGTCATCTCAAGGAGCTTCGATTCTACTTCAAGGTTTCTTCTTGTTGCTATGTAGCTTTTCTACCTACCAACCCTACCCACCATTAACCAAGCTCCATCTTCCTCTAGCTTTTATCATGCTTCAAGTCATTAACTGATTTCTGTAATTTTACTTCAGAATAGCTGATAAAATCCAATGCATTGTGAATGATCAAATTTCAAATTTTAACCTGATACAATGTTATGTTTTAAACTTAACATGTGAGACACTCACACAAGCCACTCATGTTGGATAATATCAGATGAAGCAAAGTTACGTGACCCAAGTTCTTAACGAAACTTTCGTACCCTAAACTTTCGTACGTAATTTTGCACAAAATCTCGCTCTATTACCTTTAATTTTATAAGATAGTCGAAACCAGTCTTTATTCACTGTATACCTAATGAAAAAAATTAGAAACCGACTTATCGACCTCAAAACATTGCAAATGATCATATAAACATTTTATCATTTTCTTGTTTTCTTTTTCTGTAATGATGATATATGTTGTTTATCATCATCCTCACCAAAATGACAACCTGGGGTAGAAGACGAAACAAGGAAAGAAACAACAGAAAATGTCGATCATAATCTCCACAACCCAAAATGATCATTAACATTGTTGGCTTGGTTACTACAAACTCAAAGCTGTCAGAGTTTTACATAATTCATGATCGATCAGGGTCCTCTCTTAAAACACAGGCACCCAACACAAACCCAGAACTCTTCAAACTCAGAAATTAACCAAATGAAAAAAACAAATAATTACCAGACCGCATAGATAGGTTAAATTTAAAAGTTACAACACCACCCACCGAAGATCATCATAGTCATTGACCTAGTCTTAATTTTCTTTCACCTCCCTACAAAAATTTACCCCAATAACCCAAAGTCTCTGTGTTTTGTTACCTTCCTCTGTTTTGATGATCAGTCTTCGAACCCAACCTGCTTCCAAATCGCATTCCTCACGCGCCTCAAGTCCCTCCCCTTCAGAGTCCTCCCAACACCTTCGTGCACAGAAAACGAAGCTCCTCTGTTCCTGGCCAAGTACTCATGAGGCGGAAGCCTCTCGTCTGCGTCACCATCCTCGTAGTCCTCGTTCACATCTTCATCGCTCGTGTCTCTCTGTTGCCTCTGCTCTTTCAGAATCTTTGACCAGTCCGGAATGTTGACCGGCACCGACGATGACGTCACGGCGGTAGTGCCCTTCTGATCAGCCGTCGTCTTCCTCCTCGGCTCCCGGGGGATGGTGGACATCAGCTTCTTGGACTCAGGAGGGTGGTTTGAACCGTTGGAGGGGTTCACCCACAGCTCGGAGTCGTCGAACTCGAAGACTCCGTCGGAGTTGCGAATTGGGTTGTGGGAGGGGAAGAGGTAGTTGGGCTTGGAGTGGAAGCTGGTCATCCTGGACGCCATTGATGGATTGAAGAGAGGGAATGGGGGGTTGTTTGGCTTGAACTGGTGGGAAGAGTTGGACTTTCTTTTTGGTTTTTGGTGGAGTGTATGTGAAAAATTCTGATGACCCAAAACGTTGATTGCTCTGCGTTTTATAATAAGAGGAAATGGATAAGCTCCTTCTTCTAATCTTCGTACGAACATTTAAGGTAGGAAAAGACAAGCAGGGTGGTGGTGATGCGGTGTGGGTGTCCTCATCCGGCTTCGTATGGGATACTCGATGATGGTGTATTGGTGTTGATGCTTCTAATTAAGTTAATGTCTAGAAAGGGTGAGAGACTGGATTTGACTTCTTAATCACGATTGAGTTTTGGATAAGAAAATTTGAAGCAAAAAGAAGAAGGAAAGAGCACACTTACACACTTGTCACACTTTCTAGATCTATCAAGTTCTTTGCGTTCTCGGTTATGGTTGTTTTTGCGACAAATCATCAGTCGTTGTACACGTGAAATCTACGTTTAAGTCACGCAAACATCAGTGATAATTTATAAAGACTACGTAAACAAAAAGGCTATCAACATTAATATTACATCTACAATGAAAGGATTTGTTTGTAACTAGATCTTATCCAAATTCTAAAGAGTCATTAAAGAAAAAAGCTAATGCACTAAATTTAGTTAAACTTCATAACAATGCTCGTACTTCATATTAAATCAATAAGATTTGAAGTTAAAAAAAATTATCTTCTTTGATGCTATTTAAATTATTGACCGATGACTAGTGAACTTAATCAGAAATCTAAGCACATAAAATATATGATCTTTATATCTTATCCATCGGGTTTTTGTTAGCCAATCATACAAATTGGACATTTTGTGCTATTACGAAGAATTTCAAATAATCTAGTCGTGGTCAATTGGTAATCAAAGTTAATAATAATGGCCGATACGCTCCCTATCTTACTCCGTTGAGGTGAACTAACAAATTAAGTGTCATTAACCCTTGATGGATCACACATTTAAGAGTCAAAAATCAATGTAAGGAAATACATTTTAGCTCACTCTTTTTAATATCTTATTCGTACATGGTAATATCATTTCTGTTAGGAGTGTTAAGACATACGAAATTGACATGAGAAGTATTGTTTGATCCAATTAAGGATGTGGATTTGTGGTGTTTGTATCACTTGGTACAAAAAACGTATAGTAAGAGAAAAAGAAAATTGTTTTTTCAGGTGAAAATTTTGATTCTTAAACTTATGTGTCATGTCGCGGGAACAATTACGAAGGCAAGATCATGTACTTTAGTTTTCTTCATCGAAAAGAAAAGGGCAAGATCATGTAACTAGCAGAAACTTTGAAACCTTGTTAATCACATAGAAACGACACATACGATAAATACGTGTCACACATTAGAAATAGCTAGCAGCAATTTTTAAGGGGGTGGGAGAGAAACCTTAATCACATTCTAAATGACACATAGGACAAATACGTGTCACGCATTTTTATCATTTATATGATAAAAAAGCTGACAGGTAATTTCAAGACAAAAGGCCCATTAATTATCAGTACGTGTAATAAACCCAAGGTAGGCAGATATGGACGAATTTAACCAAAAGATAGATGAAACGACACGTGGACCAACCATCGTCCTGTTTGATCAAACATTTCAACCACTCGAGAGGAACTCATTGATTGAGCCCAGAGATCGAGCCCATGATGACACCCCCGCTCTCGGCTTTTTTCCGCCTCTTAGAGGTGGGCCCCGCAGGCCCATATCACCCGTCGTGGAAAAAGATCAGGGTGTCCATATCGTGACACGTCATGTGTACCGAAGCTTTCCCTTATTGGTGAAAAGAGGCCTCGTTTGTCGCGAAATAGGGGAAGGACAATTATCAGCTGTAGGCTCAGCAGAGTATTGTACGACCGGCGCGCAAGACGACAAATGTGATGGGGTTTTTTTTTTTTTTTTTGGCGAGACAAATGTGATGGGGTTTGAGGTGACAACTGTGAATTTATGATACACAACCTTTTTTTTTTTTTACTTTAATTTCTTTTATTTCATTGAAATTATTTAAATTCCCAAAATATTTTGTTTCCACCTTTGGGGTATTTTACCTGGTTTACCGAATTACCGGTGATGATTGTGCTTGGTTCGAGAATTTCGCAGTATGATGAGTGAATCTGGCTAGCTAGATTCTGAAAGATACAACACATTTCTGATAAATAAACGACATATACATTTATAGCTGTTAGACTCGTATATGAAGTAAATCATATGCGTTTGTAAGAAACGACACATTTTTTAAAAAAAGTTTTTGATTTGATATCTAGCTAGTGTATCTTTTTCATAGAATCATAGATAGTAACTCAATTATTTGTACCGTATATACGTATATGGAGATTTAAAGTGAAACTTTAGTTTCACAACACCAATAATGTAGAAACTCGTACGCTTTTGTTTGAAATGGAGAACGAACAAGTACATAGTCCATCATTTCACAAAACACTACACAATAATGCATCTTCTTGCAAACGTACTCGTCTACTACATAATACATATGTTGATAGTGATCGATCTTCCCGTTGCAAGATCACGTATCTTCATATTGGTCAGTTACTTTGTTTCATTTGGCAAATCATTGGATGGGGTTAACTATAAGATAGCAATTAACCAACAAACCATACGAATGCTTCCTCTAACAGTCTAACTATGTTTGGATCCCAAGAAATGATGACGAAAATATAAAATTGAGCATTCCAATTATCATATAGCCTTGGCAATCTTTCTTAAACCACCACATGATCCGTTTCATCTCTTTGCAAGAGATTTGGTCTACAAATTGTATTTAACTACGAAGATATGGTCCCAATCAGCACACTAATCGCCATGAACAATAATACAAAACCACTGTGTCACTTAGCTAAATCTTCCAAAAAGCTAAGCATCCAAAATTTTATAAATTCGTATTAAGAACCCTAAAAGAGCAAAGTGATTAGTTAACCCTACAAATATTGGTTTGCCCCAAATAATGAAGCTCCAAAACAATAATATTCTACATGATCATAATCGACCATCTTATTTATATGTGATTGTTTATGGAAGTTAGGCATGATGGATCATATTGTATAGGATTGCACGTGGAGTTGTGATTCTGGTTTGCGGTTGAGGAAGCGTGCATGGACTGGGAATTCAAGTCTGGGAAGTTAGCTAGGGTTCTTAACTTCTTATTCTTATATATATATATAGTTACTTTATCCAAACAACTTTCTCGTTGATTTGTTAATTACATGGCTATCGTGTGTGAAGAAATTCGACATTCCAAAATAGCGGGCGCTCGATTTGGTATTGTTTTTCTGGTTGAATAGTGAGATTAGTTTCATCTATGATAATGGGAAGAGTATATATACGAACAATGAAGATCATTGGTGGAATCAAGGTGCAGCTTAGTTTATATTAGTGACTTATTGATCAGATCAGTAAGAACAATTGGTTTCATTTGGTCAGTTTTTTTTGTAAATGAATAGCTAATAATGAGTGGATTTGACGTGGAGTTTACAAGATGATCTTAGCTTGGAAGAGTAAGGATTGGAAGAGTATCCACAGTTCAGGACTGAGTGACGATCTATCATCTATGTACGTATTAGTAAGTTTAATTCTAGTCTTAGTCGAAAAAAAAAGTTTAAGTATAGTCTTGGTTAGCTTAGAAGAGCAATTGCACTGGTAAAGTAATTTGACAGGTAATTATTGAGACTCACTCACTTTGCACTAAAGTCTTAATGCACCGTTTCAGTTTTGTTCGGACAATTAATGAAATTAATGAAATTATAGAAAGATGATGATTATTTTAGCTTCTATTTCTTCCTATTGTAATTGTTAAAGCTAAAAGTGATGTTTGTTTCCTATTGCTCAAATTCATCTTTAACGTACATCTTTTATATATTTATTTCATTTTCATAAAAAGAATCATGTTGCACACACATTGTCCAAATGTCGACTATTAATTTTAATTTTTAATTTTTTATATAACACGTCGATTATTGAGTTTGTATAGGAGAATATATAATCTTGCTTGATAGGAGATGACATTGTGAAAGAGGACCCCCATATCCCATCGAAAGATAACACCACCCAACCCCTCGGCCAACCAATATCACCGTTCATTGGTCTACTATTGAACTTTCACCTCCAATCCGGAGTGAGAGAGATCTAATAATATGATTTGAACCATTTGGTGACAGACTAACATCACTTCAACACAATCTCAGTCGGAACCACTGTCCATCAACAAACTGTTCGATCACACTTGCAGAGTACATGCAACATGCACTAACCACGTTGGAGGCCAACATTGTCGTGGATGGCCTAGACTACAATACATACTTAAATCGTTAACCAATTCAGGCGTAGCTAATTCTATTGTTTTATATTATTTAGATTAGACTAACTTTATTTGATTCTTATATTTTCTTGTTGTCAATGTGTCGATGAGCTGCCCATACTTAGGGTTTAGCAATTTTAATGTATGATGTGATGTTGGCTACGAGAACGTATCTTGAGTCACAAAATTGGTGTATTTTTTTCATAGCGAGCGCCTAATAAGCCCAACCTAAGAACAGTCCTTTTTTTTTTTTGAAAAAGAGAACAGAAATTTTATTAACATATCTCTAAAATGTTAGATACATATCATTCTTTTATACAAATTAGATAAAACTTTGTAGGTACATAAAATTACCAAAAGAGACATTTATATTAAAAGTAAAGAAACTTTTTTTTTTTGAAATAAAGGGCTGGTGCGGCTGCCCCCAAGCTTTGATTAATGAAACTGTCGAATACAAAAGGGGGGACATTGAGCCTAAACCCCTTCTTACAAAGACCTGAACTAATATCAGCTGTCTCTACAAACATGTACTCAACTAGACACCGACTAACAAAGAGTGCTCTATTGGCTACTCTATTTGTTTTAACATAGTGGTGACATAACCGAAAGTTAACTCGACTATTGCGAAGCGTAATTACCACAATCACAGCTTTCCTACTATGTTGCCGCCGGAGGATAAATCCAACGACACTTAGCTTCACCCTGCCACTAGATGGAAACGACCATTTGACAAAACAAAGAACTTGTCGCCTACCTAGGGCAGACAAGGCACTAAGAGTGCACAAACAGGCATTAAGCCCGACTGGTCCTACACAACTAATGCAAGAACTTATTACACGCTTAAGACGTGACATAACTAACCAACAAAACAACATAACAACTGAAAATAACATAACAAAAACAAGGCCCAAACATGGGGCCCAACACTCACATCCAGCCCATAACGGACCCTCAGGAAAACTACAGGTCTAATGAGCCAAACCAGTGTGTGGGCCGCTTCTAGCCCTCCCGGCCCAAAGTCACCTCTGCTCCTCACCATCGCCAAACCCGTCGCTCCTCCACTGGTGTCGGGTCACCAAGGCACCGTCGTCGTCCACTCTTGGATGACCGATCTGTACCATCTTGGACAACCTTTCAACCATATGCGGAATGGATCCATGCACAAGAACTCGAAGACAATTAACCACCCTCAACCCCTCATTCAAACCTTTGAACCAACCAACCGGTCTTCGATCTCCTCCGATCAGCCACCAGATCCGGCTCGCCCATCTCTTGCATTCAACAGTCCATGCCGCATCATCCCTGCAAAGATCCAGTCGTGCTTCAGCCCTAACTTGTCACCGTGTTGCAGAGACACTCACCAACCGAGAGAGGACACACCCACCTATCAAGCCCAGCCATCGGATATGAGTTTCGCCCCTACACCAGACTACCCGTCCGGCCGCACCGGTCATGCGCCGGCTAGGCCATAGGCCATCGCCAACGTCGAGGCGAGGCCGGACAGGCCCTAACCAAGACAGCGGCGGCATCCGCTAGATTTTTTAGAGAGAGAGAGAGAGAGTAGGAGCGTTAAAGTTTTTTTTTTTTTAAAGCAAAGAAACCTGTACGAAAACAACATATGTGAAGATACCAAGCTTTAATAAGAAATAGCTAGTGACAACCATAGTTTCAAGTAAAAACTAAAGACAACGTAATTGATTTCAGTGGTATTTCTCAACCCTTAAGCGAGGTATAACTTCTCTATCTTTGATTAAAATTGATCTACTAGAAAATTTAGATTATAAGGTTTGTTGTTTGATTAGACAGTACAAATTGAAGTTGGAAATTTTTGTATACTGTTCACACATGTTACGTCATTCAAAAACATTTACGTTTGAACACCAAACTAGAACTTGAGATGGTGCTATATATAATTATATATATAATCTTCTAGTTTGCTTGTCATTGATCTAACTCAATGAGAGAGATCTCAAGAAAAATCGGTGCCCTGGTGACACAAGAGATCTCACTAATGTGAATTTTTTTTAATAAATTGAGTAGCAGATCTAGAAAATATGTGTTAGTAAATGAGTTGTGTATTTTAAATGAGGGTATTATAGAAAATTTGGATATATGTATCTAATTAAATGTTAAAATAATAAAGTTAATAGGTGGTGTATTAAGTATGATATGTGTATTTAGTAATTAGGAATGTGCTAATAAAATTTCTCAAAAGAGAATAGGCCTGCTTTGACACGTGAGGATGTGTTGGGCTCATACAGTTTAATCTGTGCTAACGGTTATTATAGAGGCACAAAAAATCACAAGACAAGAGCCCATAAAGAAAAAGGCCGCCCACAAAGTCACGGACATATCAGTCATTTCCTAATTTACAAAACCCTAGAGATCCCTATATGAACCCCTTAATAAACCCAGCTCGCAAACGCACTCTGCCTCTCTTCGTCTCCCTCCCTCCTCCAAAACCCTAATCTCCTCACAGCCTCTCCAGCCATGCCTCCCAAGTTCGACCCTTCCCAGGTCGTCGAGGTCTACGTCCGCGTCACCGGAGGCGAGGTCGGCGCCGCCAGTTCCCTCGCTCCCAAGATCGGTCCTCTCGGTCTCTCCCCCAAGAAGATCGGAGAAGACATCGCCAAGGAGACCGCCAAGGACTGGAAGGGCCTCCGCGTCACCGTCAAGCTCACCGTCCAGAACCGTCAGGCCAAGGTCTCCGTCGTCCCTTCCGCCGCTGCTCTGGTCATCAAGGCCCTCAAGGAGCCCGAGCGCGACCGGAAGAAGACAAAGAACATCAAGCACACCGGCAACATCAGCCTTGATGATGTGATCGAGATCGCGAAGATCATGAAGAACAGGTCTATGGCGAAGGACCTGAGCGGCACTGTGAAGGAGATCCTCGGGACTTGTGTTTCGGTTGGGTGTACTGTGGATGGGAAGGACCCCAAGGACTTGCAGCAGGAGATCACCGACGGAGACGTTGAGGTTCCTCTGGACTGAGGTCGTTTTTAAGTTTGGTATTGAGGCCAGTTTTGGTATTTATGAAGATTAATGTGTGCTTGGTTTTGTGTTATTGAATCTAATAGCAAATGTAGCTTTTTTAGAGCGAATGTTTGGATTTGGCTGGAAATGATGTTTCAACAGTACATTTTTATGTTTAATCTGAACTGCATTTGCTTATGCACATGGCACATGAGTTGTGTTTATTGATTTGTTTAACTAATGTTTTGGGGGGGCTTGGCTTAGGTGGTTGATGATGCTATATTATTTGTTTCACACTTGGTGGTTGAGAGTGATTAGTGTTTGTTTGGTTGAGAGTGATTAGTGTTTGTTTGGTTGAGAGTGATTAGTGTTTGTTTAGTGACTTTGGTATGCCAATACAATTTGGTTCTAGTGTTTGGATGGTGTTATGTGCTTCTCTTGTTTATTTCGTAGTTGGGTACCATTATTCTAGGAACTAGGTGGTTGAGGGGATTAGGGAAATTAGAGGTGAAGCAATAAGGGGAGATTGGAGTCTGACAACATGGATTCACAAAGAAGTGAATTTGAGTCGTAGTTTGTTTATCTCTAAACACGAGTTGTGTCTGAATCTCAGGCTTGGAGCTAATAAGACATGTGAATTAACAAGTTGGTATCCTAGAAAACTAGCACCTTTTTTTATTGAGTCAACTGATAGGGGGGTTTTATATGCTCAGTGGTATTGTGCTTCATTTGTTTTCCTCTGTTATGTGGTAAGTAGGGCATCAATTGCGTCTTCCTGGCTATGATGGAGTGGTATTGTGCTTCATTTGTTTTCCTCTGTTATGTGGTAAGTAGGGCATCAATTGCGTCTTCCTGGCTATGATGGACTCATTTATTACTAATCCGAGTTGTAGTTAGTTGCAACAAATGGCAGAAGCAAAGTGAATAATCTTTTTTGTTGCTGGATACATTGGAGTTGAGACTTTGATATGCTGGATAGTTGTGATCCTAAATTGACTGTTAGAGCTTTAAGTGTTTCTTGTGCCATCCTAAGCCATAGTTTTGTGAAATGATTGTAGGCTTTTAGAACACTTCACTGCTATCCATTATGCTTTGTCAGAGTTGCCAATTGCCAGATGATTCTTAGATATACTGTATACATATCCATGGTATGCAATGGTTATAAACTGTAGCGGCGGGTGAGGTGATGTTCCATAGGTTTTGCACTTTCTAGAAGCTTTCCTTCTTGGCACAGAAGTTAGAGGTAGAAAATGAATATGATAAATTTGGCGCCAGAAATGTGAGGTGATGTTCAATGGGTTTTGCACTTTCCAGAAGCTGTCTTCCTTGGCACAGAAGCTAGAGGTAGAAAATAAATATGATAAATTTGGCGCCAGAAATGTGAGGTAATGTTCAATGGGTTTTGCACTTTCTAGAAGCTGTCTTTCTTGGCACAGAAATGTGGAGGCTTCTTGCATTCCTTGCACGTTTCATCTTCATTCTGTGGCCTATACCTGTTGCAAAGGAATTGGGAATGTTGGGCCTATATTCAGGTACAAGGGTTGCGGATTGCCAATAGTCTCCCAAAGTCTCTTTTTAGGTAATGTCCCATTCTGACCTACCCTTCTCTACTATATAAAGGCCTCCACATTTCTACCGATGTAGGGATTACCTTGTGTTCTCTTACAATAGACACAAAAGAAACCCTGTTGATCTCTCTTCTTTCTTGTTTCTAAGGGGGAAGAGAGTCCGAGGCCTCAGTTTCCGAACTCGTTTGGGGTCAGAATTCGTAACTTGTTTTTCAACTTTTATATTGCTTCAATGGCAAAGGACATTAGAAATCTGGATGCATGGATGGAGGTTGCTCCAGCCCCTTTTACTTACCCACAAAAGACTTCGAATATTCCTGGTTTAGAGACGATTCTTGAGGAAAGTGTTGAGGAATGTGATGATGAGCCATAGATTTTCAAATGGCCTTCTTGCCATCTTCGAATATGGATCTGATGCACATTCTTAAAGACTGTTTGGATGGATTCATCTCGAAAGCCTCCGTTTCGTATGAAAGGGAATTGCCGTGGTTCACAGATGGATGCAGGCTTCAGTTGAGCGCTTTTAACAGATGAATTGGAAGTTCTTCCGATGAATTTATCACTTCATTGTAAATTTGTAATTAGTTTCTGTGTCGATATCTGTAAATAGATTTACGATAAATGAGTACCAGATGATTGTTCGTCCTAGACAATTTTCCCAACCAGTTACATCTTTACTAATCCTCTTGCTAAACCATCTTCATCAACTATCAACTTCATCAACCCTTCTGAATGCAGAGTCATTCAACTTTATTTCAATTTGGAACGTGACTAAGTAATTTATTAGCGTTTAATACGAAAAATTACTATACATGCAATCATGCCAAAGACAAAATGTGCAGAATTGCTTTTCACATTTCTCTCATGTTCTTCGCATGCTTGGCAACTGTAGGTGATGGCTACCCTTATGGCGTAGTTTCCTTCACACTTGTCAGTTCTCACCGACAGCATAGTTACTAAGCCTTTATAAATAACAATCTTCACCAACAAGAGAAATCACCAAATCAATTTGCTTCCGATTCCCAGGCCACCATTTCAGACATCCCTTCTCTTTAGACTCAAGAAGCTAGTGCTTCTTTCCTCATCGTTGCTTCCTTTGAGTTCCTTCATTAGCTGAGAGCGAAGAATACAGAGTTGCTCGTTTCATTACTTTTGAAGCCGGGGAGAGCAGTTAACAAGGGATTTGATTGTTCGATTGCAATGGCAGAGAGGATGAGATTCTTGGTTTCTTGGATTGAAGTAGCGCCTGCCCTTCTGATACGTCCCAACAAGACGTCGGCTTCTCCTGAACTGGAGACGATTACTGAAGAGTGGGAGCTGGAGGCAGAAGACCATGATCAGAAGTCCGGCGCCAATTGATATTTTATTTTCCTTCTGTCTAAAGTTTAAAAACTTCAAGTTTGTGTCAACTTTTAAGTTTTTCAGTGATAGTGTAGAAGGTTGTTGAAAGGGATTGAGCTTCTGTTTTGTTTTTGATATGATTTTCCTCTGAAGGATATCATTAGGCCGTCAGTAAGTAGATGTATAACAAAGAAAGTTTCACTCTAAATCAAGAAAATTTGTCGTTCTTGATGTTGTTGGATTTTACCTCTTTTGTCAATGGAATAAACAGAAATTGCTTCCCACTTTCTTACAAGTGTTGAATTAATTGAGGTGAAGCATTGAGTTTCAATTTGGTAAAGATACAATGTCCTTTTGTTTCTATTTTTGCTTAATTCATTGTAATAGAAAGTTGAGGTATCTTCTCTGACGTCAACAAGTTTAGAGTTCTGATTTAAGTTAAAGGTGTAAATGAGTTCAGGTATAGGTTGCAGACATTAAACCGTAAGTTTGTTTACAATTTCAGGATTTTGAGGCTGTTGAAATTGGAAATGGATTGTGCTCAGTAAGACTGATCAAGTAACACAAAAAATTTATCAACACAAACAGATCAGATTAATACAAACAGAATCCAGATTTCATGACCAAAAAAAAAAGGGTTAGACATTACATTACGAATGCAGTCCTGTACAATGACTACATTTTAAAACAAAGTTAAAATGATTTCTATTTAATTTGCTCCAATATCCTATTTAAGGTTCTATTCTGATGTGTTTGCAAATATTGACAGATAATAAATCATTGCTCTTCTTTATGCATTTATGGCGAGGTATCATGTAGAAACTATATATGCACTTGCAATATGATTTTCATGTCAAAAAAAATGAAATTTGTATCCATAAAAAATCGATTCATTTTCTGTTATCTAGCATGAAGGTTTAGTTCCAATTTACAAACATATTTCTCGCAAATTTTAATTTTCTTGGAAATTTTTACTTTTCTGTTTTATTCTGTCAAAATGGATTGGGTTTCTGTTTCATTCTGTTTTGCGATCCATGACGGTTCTTTTCTTAAATGAAGAGTCTTTTACGGATAAAAGGATGCAGAGAGTTCATATTCTACATGACCCTAATTTCACCAGTAGCATCAAAGAGTTTGTCATCTGGGCACTTAAACGTACCAACAACTGATGCAACATAACACATCCAATCCGGTTCTTCAAAGCGAGGAGGGATCTTTGTAATATTCACCCAAAAAAAAAGAGAGATCATTTTTACCTGCTCGATCGGAGTGATACCATCATATATCTGAAGAAAAATTGGTGCCTTGTCATACCACCATGGTCCTCCTGGGAGCACATTGTTGCGATCAAATCAATGGTAAACAGTTCCGGTGATCGCTGATGCACCTGAAAATTCTTCTCTAGGGTTCAAGACCTTTTGAAGAAACGCCGTAGGTCGGCAACAATCATAGAGGAGGTGCACAACGGCTTTGCAAAGAGAAAGGATTATTGCAGTGTTTTCTTTTGTTGAGAGCTTTTTTAAAACTTTGAGAGATCAATGACATCCAGACTAGTAAGAGCCAACGATGTCGCGAAGGATTTGGTAACATCATCAATGAAGGAGGGAGGACATGGTGAAGAGGAGACATGAGGGGTTGAAGATTAGATCCTCAACGAGGGTCGAGTGTTTGGTGCAGCTGCTTTCACCTTTAGAGTTTTTTGTTTGCGCTTGAATAAGTATCTAATAACATGATTATTGCTTTTAACTACAACAAATCAGACTAACGATGGGGAGGGATGTCACTCTTCATCTCTTCATAGCTCTGTCCATTACCGTGATTCCCTAAGCATTGCTTGATGATCAATGACAACAAATTCTTCGACGGTCAAATCAACATCGATATGTGTATGTACAAATTAGGAATATTGCTTTGCTGACTTAAAATTGGTAATCATAGATCAAACTCTGTTACAATTGGTATCACATTTCCCATGCCCCCTTGGTCTCTTCATAGCTCTGTCTATTACTGATTCACCCAGTATTGATTGCTTGATGATCAACGATTACAAATTCTTTGACAGTCAAATCAACATCGATACGTGTCTGTCAAATTAGGATATTGCTTTGCTGACTGGATTCAACACACCATAAGGTTAAAATCGGTAATCATAGATCACTCTGTTACAATTGTTATCACATTTCCCATGTTCCTCACGTGGATTCAAAGTTGAAACTTTAGTGGTAGATACTTTCTGCAATTTCTGGTGCATTTCCATCCGCTGATATAACTATTACCCCAACGGCCCAACCCCTGAACCTTCTATAAAAAGGCATCTTCCCCAACTTTCCCTTCAACTCACTCTCTTACTCATTATTACTAGAAACCTCCATAACACGAATCTGCAACTATTGACTTCTTTAAGCATCTTTTTCTTTCTCGAGGCAAACTAAATAGTCACCACTACTCCATCTTCCAATAGCTTTGCTTGTCCAAGTTAGGAAACAAGCTTCAACCATTTGATTGCGATCGATGACGAAGGAAGTGAGGTTCCTGGGTTCTTTGATTGAAGCTGCATCTTCCCTTCCGAGATATCCCAGCAAGACTTCAACTTCTCCTAAATTGGAGACGATAGAAGAAGAATCGGAACATGAAATACAGGATTATGACTTGCAGGAGCACCGAGATCGATTATAACTTAATGTCCTACTTTTGCTATTTCTTTCTTCTTTTGTTGGCTTTTGTGAGGAGTTTGTAGTAGGTTGTGGCGTTGGATTGGACATACCAAGTACTACCTTGAATTTTTTGTGGACGATGAGACTTGAGTTTGATCCCTTTCCTTGCTCTTATTGTAGATGTAATCACTATTGCGCATAAGATTCCATATTAATGATTGCAATAACTGATACATTTTTTCGTCAATATTTTGCTCTCTGCTAAATGCCACGCAAAAGATGGCCAAGCAGCATCTCAAACGTACGTTCAATATTCTTATTGCCACAAGACAAGCCCTTCGATATTTCGGATTAAGAATCCTGCAATATGTTTAAATTGCTGCAACTTTGGCGTTTGCTGTATATCTAGTCTTGTTCTGTACAAATAGTCATGTACATTCTCACCGGTGTTTCCAATTTTAATGGCTCTTGTGAAGTTCATTCTGGATCACCAGTAGTATTTTGCAATCTTCGGCTTCTTCGCAAAATAGGCTTCCACGAAACTACGAAAGGGAGATCATGTGGTCAGGGACGAAACCGGGATTCCAAAACTATCTGGGTTAAATTTTTCTTAGATAAAAAATTCAAAATGTATAAAAATTGGATCATTTTTTTGAAGGCTAAAAATTAGATCATTAGATTAAGTAGAATCCATACATATATAAAAAACTCAATCTGACTACCTAATTTTAAGCTGAACTCTACGAGTTTTTGTAGCAAATTCATCAATAATTGACTCATTGTTAATACTATCAGCAAATTGTCTTTCGATATGAACCAACATGCAATGATCAAGAAACTCTTCTTCTATCTTGCTCCGAAGTCGATTTTTAATAATTCTCAAAGCTAAAAATGCTCATTTCGTCGATGCCGTAGAGACAGGAAGAGTTAATACCAAACAAAGCAATCTATGAATCAAGTGGGTGTCTTCTGCTAATCTTGTTTCAACCAATTTCACATATAATTCTGAAAGACTAGTAATATTCTGATGAAGGGTTTGAGTTTGTAGACTCGTCTCTTGAAGAGTTAGCGTTCTTTCAGAAAAACGACAATATAGTCTTCAATCTTTTTGGGTCTAAAAGAGCAAAATTGATTCAATATTTATACAAAAATCCAAATTCAGAAAATAATTGTATTCATATCCCCAAATTCAGAAATTTAATAGTTAATATAATCTTAGAATTAAAGTTTGAATTTAGATGTAAGAATCTAAAAAAAATAGTAACATACCTCTTGATTCCTAATAATATTGATCAAAAATACTGTCTTTTTTTCCGTACGAGAGACTCTTTTTTGAGTCAAGAGAGACGGAGAGTTTTTCTTCGATAGGGCCACAGGGGGGGGAGAGCTCTTTTTTTGGTCGGAGAACAAGGAAAGGAAGACTTGGAGTTGATGAAGGTAATTAGGTGAATGATTATTTTTTTTTAATAAAGGATATGTGGAGTTGTGGTGCCGTGTAGGAGTAGAGTAGATTTAGGAAGATTTTTTTATTTTATTTTCTGTCCATATCTCTACATATTTAATTTTTTTTATATGGGCTACTCTCCCTATATATGCTTATTTTATAAATACATACCCTAAACTATTTTTAAACAACCAAAAAAGTCTCTGCTGGGCTACAGCCCAGAGAACCCAGTACTATGTTCCGTCTCTGCATGTGGTGCAAACTTTAGAAACTACCAACTTCTCATTTATATCATGGTAAAAAAAGATGATAAATGTTGGTCGATCGATCAACACAACTTCTGATTCTGGTTGTTACTTGTTAGCATGAGTTCAATCCAAAAGAAGTTCAGGATTAAAAGAAAAGAACCCTAGAAAACCTAAAATGAATCGAAGTATGAGAGTCGATCAAAGTTACTACAATATTAATAACCAAAGCGCTCATACTAAGTTACCAATTCTGCTTGTTTGGAGAGATTTGATAGAATGTTGGGTTTGATCCATACCCCTTGAATTTCCTCTGGCTCTTGGATTCTTCATCGATCATGATTAGTGATTTTCTCATAGATCTCACTATAAATGAAATCGTCTATACCATGACGCTCCGTTTGAGTTCCACAAACAGAAAATGAAACATCCTCAAGAAGATCTACCAACCCCAGCTTGTTCATCATGTCAGCTTTCTTGAACTATGTGCTTCTATGAAAATAAAAAGTTCCTGGTGAATTGTCATTCGTATAGACTACTTTACGATACTTCCAGCAAATTTATCCGTTGGGTGTAACTAATAACTTGAGCATGTTATCACCATGGTCAGAAAAGAAGAATTCTCCTACTTTGCTATAAGCACCAAATTTGATTGTTTCAATGGAGAATCGTGGAAGGTTAAGCTTGTGCTGGATCCAGCCATTGCGGCCTCTGCGATGAAGTAGATTAAGTTTCCCTTCATCTGTTTGACCCCAGTTGATATTTTGGTTCAAGACTAAATTAGTAAAATCTCGGATAATATTTGGGCTAGTACATGTGGCCCTAAAATAAAAATAAAGCTTGTTGAGGGCGTGAACTCTGGAGACACGCAAGGTGGGTTCCTATGCGAACTGTAACACCTTGCGGGATTAGGAAGTCTTCAGTGTTTGAGTTCGCGTCGGAGAGACTGAGAAGCTTTCGATTTCGATAAGCGAAGGGTCAGTACCTGTGACCTAAGTGAAGTCTACCTATGTAATTGGACACGCGTCACCCAGTTACTTAGTTTGCAAGCAAAATGAATCCTTGTACAACTATTGGTAGTAGAATCCTACTTATGTTGTGGGATTGCATCCTTATCAGTTAGTTACGAGCCCCTATATAAGGAGGGTTCGAGGATCACTCCAAACACACAATCATCTCATACAACAAATTACAAACCTTTGATTCACTCGAAACCCAGACGCTAAAGCACCTCGCCTTAGCCTTACAGAGCCAGTTTGGTCTTGCCTTGTTTACTGTTCTAATTGTTGCTCTGCTTGCCAGCCGAGTATCGATTGCAAACGAATAGGAGGATTGATTGTAATCCCTCGTCCGCAAGGTGGCACCGGAAGCCCAAGTCGTTTGATTAGAAGTCTAGTACCAGCGCACTTTACATTCTGCATCCGCGCGGTGGCACGCCCTACATCCTCTCTTTTTACATTTGGACCTACTAAGTTACCTCTCTACCCCTGCTGAAGATCGTGGCCAAAACATCATCAAAAAGTTTATGGCAGTTTACTTTTGTGAAGTTTACCTCACAAGTCACAGTTGATAAAGTAGTCTAGGGTTCACATCTAAAACCAGTTGACAATGGATGAAGTGTCCCAAACCTTTATTAACGCACAAGCAAGGTCCCATATTTCCGATGTATGATTGATATCTCAACAACAGCCGCTCCTGGTATGGATAGAGCTCCCAATTAAGTTTCTCTAGAATGTCAGTATTGAAAGACCGTTGTTTTGCCATTTCCTTTCAATCGGCTACTAGGAAAAGGGCGTTAGTATTGCCATCTTAATCATGTACTATTGTACTATCATCAAGTTAGACTTAAATGGGAGTCTCGTTGATCAAACTTAGCTTGAGTGGAATATGAGGATTTATTTAATCACTTCTGAAATATTTAACTCCTTATCTTACGATCCACATACACTCATCTATTGTTTTAGAGTATTTTGACAACTTTCCTATTTTTTCTATTTTCTTAAATTTGGGGAATATTGAGCATTTTTATTTTTTAAGGTCTAACAGTTTTCCTATCTCATTTCCTAAAATGAGGATAAGGATGGAGAAAAAAGAGAATGATTCATTCTCTAAATTTGCAGCAAAGCGTTCCTTAATCAAAATAATTTTTTTATTATAATTAATAATTATGTAGTCTATTTTATTGTTGTAATAAATATCGAAATCTCTAAAATAGAGCAGCTGTTGGAGTTTAAGCATAATTTTTTTAGAAATTTTAACTTTTGCTTCCTTATTTTAAATAAATTTTGAACAAGTTGTTGGAGTTGTAGATTAAATACCCTGTTAATTATATTGTTTAAGATTGCAAACTGAGAACATCAACCCTGGATTTGCAATATGATCAAAACACAGACCCAATAGGCCAATATGATCAATGTTGCATATATAGAGAGAAGATTCTAGAGAAGGTGATCGAACTCGAGGGTTCTGTACGTAGTTCTTTTTCTTTTGTTTTTTTTTCCACCTTCCCATTTCTTCTTAAATCATGGACATCAATACATCATGAAGCTTCCATCCAACCTTCAACAAAAACCCCACCACAGGTCTGGATGATTCCATTTGCATGTATTACTCGTGACTTGTCAACAGCCCTAATCTTTTTCCTTGCAATTTTAGGCTGGAATCTGTTCGTCTTTTCTGGTTTATTATAGCACAGGGATAATGTTGATTAGGCCACAACATTCCATTCAAGTGATTGATCTAAAGCAGCTAGATTGAGTGGTTGGGAGGGTGATGTGTTTCTGAGTTGGAACTTGGATGGGGCGGTGGTGATGATTGGTCGGTTTGCATGCTCAGCTCGCCCATTTTTCACCATCCTCTCACAATTTTCCTGCGAGCTTTTGACCTGTCAAACATTTCGGCGCCGGAGTCCGGCAACGATCTAGGGGCACGTGTCACTCAAATAGTGGTTCTGAAATCCTCACTCCAGATCAATATTCTCGTGTTTCATTTTTTGGTGTAGAAACTACTAGAGCATAAATTAGACAAGGTGGGTCATTGAAAGAGAAAGGGCAACGAAAATTTGTGACCTAGAAGCCATGGACGGCTAAGTGCAAAAGTTTAATATTCCCACGCCACTTTCACTCGATCTCACTCCAAAAGCGCCCCATATAAACTCATCAACTCTCTACTCTATCTCAGTTTCTCATCACCAACACTAGCTACCAGTCTCTTTCTAAGCACACAAAACACTCACTTGTGTCTCTCTTCGATCATCTCTCTAGTTCTGCTTCAGCTAGCTTGTAGCCATGGCCAAGGACATTGAAGTAGGTGGTTTTGCTGCCAAGGACTACCACGACCCACCCCCAACACCATTGATCGATCCGGAGGAGTTTGGAAAATGGTCTTTTTACAGAGCCATCATTGCCGAGTTCATCGCTACGCTTTTGTTCTTGTACATCACTGTGCTCACTGTGATTGGATACAAGAGCCAGAGTGACACTCTCAAAGGTGGAGACCAATGTGGTGGTGTTGGCATTCTTGGCATTGCTTGGGCCTTTGGTGGCATGATCTTTGTCCTTGTTTACTGCACTGCCGGAATCTCTGGTGAGACATTACCCTTAATTTTCTCTGAACCTAGTAAGGCCAAAATGAAAAATCCATTTATCAAGGTTTTAACCAACTTGTGTATGCAGGAGGGCACATAAACCCTGCTGTGACATTTGGGCTGTTTTTGGCTAGGAAGGTGTCACTGCCCAGAGCTGTAATGTATATTGTGGCTCAGTCTTTGGGAGCAATATGTGGGTGTGCGCTTGTCAAATCGTTCCAGAGTGCTTTGTACACCAACTATGGTGGTGGAGCTAATGGGCTAGCTGATGGGTACAACAAAGGCACCGGTTTGGCTGCTGAGATTATTGGTACATTTGTTCTTGTCTACACTGTCTTCTCTGCCACTGACCCCAAGAGGAATGCCAGGGACTCCCATGTCCCAGTAAGTATCTTAACTACTTCAATTAATCTATAATCACATGAAAGATACATTTATTTTAGTTGCTCAATCTGTGTTTGTGTTTGATTAATGAAAGGTATTGGCACCACTACCAATTGGGTTTGCTGTCTTTATGGTTCACCTTGCCACAATCCCAATCACTGGTACCGGGATCAACCCCGCAAGAAGTTTAGGAGCGGCAGTGATTTACAACAATGAGAAGGCTTGGGATGACCATGTATGTTCTTTTGTCGATCTTAGTCATCTTACCACTCTTAATCATTTTCTCTTGCAAAGAAACTTAAGGTTTTTCGACTTGAGTGTTATATACTGATCAATTTGAAATTTTTTCCTCTTTTAATGATTGTTTCAGTGGATCTTCTGGGTTGGACCCTTCATTGGTGCAGCCATTGCGGCCATGTATCACCAATACATACTGAGGGCAGGAGCAGTTAAGGCTTTGGGTTCTTTCAGAAGCTCTTCCAACATATAAATTCATCGGAGAGGATTTTAATGCGTATTCTAAATGGTTTGGGAGACTTTAGAAGTTGGAATTTGGAACCATATCAAGGCACTCGTTTTAAACTTGCTTTGATTCATTCTGCTCTGTATTCCTCTGTTTAATTTAACCATTTCAGTTTCGCTGCCGAGAGCCGGAGAATGTATGATATGTGCTAGTCTGTTGTACTTTTTTTTTTTTTAGTTCAACAGGAGACAGGAGAGCAGAGTGTTTTCCCACCTCGAATTTATTAATAAAAAAGAAAGATTACAAACAAGTTTGATGACACTAAAGCCAGTACCCTAAAACACCAAACAAGAGACATCAAACTACACTATAAAACAAGTCAATGAAAATGAAAGTTTGAGAGACCGAACTTATCTCGTTGATACATGCCCCGAAAGTTTGCTAGTCTGTTGTACTTCTGTCATTGTTGATTTGTCTTGATGTTCTGTTCTTTTTTACTCGGACACAATCACACAGAAAGTTTTAAAAAAACCAATTAGCAATGGATGAAAATGTCTAAACCAATTGATGAAATTTGTTTGTTTGTTTAGTTTTTTTTTGTTCATCTTCATGAGAAGGGTAAAATTATATTAAAAAAGATATCACGAAATAGAGGTGTGCATTAAGGAATTTGGTATGTAAAAACATGTCTCTTCTCCTTTTTGGTAAAATTTTGTTTTTAGAGATGTAAAATATATTCATACTGAATTGAAATATTACATATGCAACTAAACTTTCATGTTCTATATTAGAAAACGAACTGATTTGCTTTGGATACAAATTTCGTTTCCTTTGACATGAAATTCATTCTGTGAGTGTATTGTTTCCACATGATACCTCGTCATAAATGTATATAGAAGAACAATAGTTTATTTCGCCGATATATGCTAACACATCATAGTAGAACCTTAAAGTAGGATATTGGAGCAAATTGAATGGAAATTATTTTAGATTAGATCTAAAATGTAGTCATGTTACAGGACTTAGAGATATGATATGTGTTATTGTGTTAGAGGCTACGCTTGTAAAGTCACAAACAACCTTAAACAGGTTAGCAGCAAACCTCCGATAGGATGCTTGCGAGTTGGAGATCGTTTTAGTAATGTAGCGCTTAGTTATTTTAGTTTATTAAGCTTGTTCCCTCTTGGAATATTTGATGTATCCATATACCAGATAATTTTAGTCATTTATGAAACTAGCTAGTGTAGGTAAGTCCATAAGTGCTTGTATTTTTTGACTCTCTTACCGACTATCTTAACATAAAAGATGAATTATTGTGTCTTGTGAGATTGTTATTTGATCAATATTTTCGATTATTCAGTTGTTATAGGAGATTGTCCAATCTTCAATATAGTTGTTCTCACTTGTCATTGGAATCATATTAACAGTGTGGTTAGGCCTAGTTTGGTACAGCTTCGTTTTTTAAAAAAATAAGCTTTTATCTAAACTTCCAGATTTTATTGTGTTTGGTAAATTAAACAAAAGTAGTTTTTATTTTATTTTTATGAAAATTACAGGCCAGTGGAAGCATATTTTAGAAGCAACATTGAGGTTGCTTTTATAAGCTGATGTCAATAAAAACAAGTAAAAATGATATTTTATGTCTTAACAGCAGTTTTAAAAGTAACATTTACCAAACAAAAAACTGTTTCAATTAAGTACATCAATTTTTAATAAAAAAAAGTTACATCAATCACAAACCAGGCCTTACTTGGCTGACTTGCATGTGTATACATGAAGTTACAATTCTAAGTAAAAATGGAAATTACCGAACGCCACCACTGACCTGGATGACTCTATGACCTCGTTTGGTTGATGGAAAAAAATTGGTTCCTTGGTCTTTTCTGTGTACATAGGAAAGTAAATTTCTTACTAGTTTCTATACTAGGTGTTTGGGAATGTCGGGGAAGTAATTACAAAATGTATTTTACTTTCCTTTCCAATGTTTGGTTTATGTATGGATAAGAAAACAAGTAACATTAATTTACTAATTGCATCCTTAGTATTAAAATATAAAATATTCAAGATTCAAATATTTTGTGGATAATTTGGTAATAACATTCATTAAAATAATATTTGAAAGATGTAATTAATGTGCAATTAATGTTGGAAAATTATGAGGGAGATTAAATCCCATGGTATATGGGAGGATCCAATTTATTAAATCCCGGTATATGGGAGGATCCAATTTTTCATATATTTTCTCACGTTGCAGTAAAAATTTTCTTTTCTTAAATGTGTCAAACAAAGAAAGTAACAACTTTTTCTTCTTAACCTTTTCGATCCATAAACCAAACGAGACCATGACTCGTGACTCCATAACAGCCACATCTCTTTCTTATAGTTTTAGGTCGGAACTTAGCCTGATTTAGGGGTAGTTGATTAGGACCTAAATTTAGTAAATTACATTGAAGTGATTAATCTAAGAAATAATTATTGCGACGAAACGTGGCTGGATGTGAGTGGTTGGGGAGGGTGATGTTGATCTGAGATGGGGCGGTGCTCATGATTGGTCGGTTTGCAGGTCGGTTTGCATGATCGCTCCATTTCTCACCATTATTGGTTTTGGCCTAATTAATTATTTGTTTTGGAATTCTTAATTTCAAGAATTTGTTTGATGATATTGATGCATACTATGCATCAACTATTTTAAAATAATATATAAAAATAAATAATCTGTTGCACAGGTAAATAAGTCATCCAGTAATATTGTGACATGTGTAAAAAAATTACAATTTTAAGGACTTTTTAATTATGTTATACGTGAATTGTTCAAAACTTTGTAACGAGGGTCGTAAATGTTGTAATTACTTAGTTTACCACTGTAATTATCACTAAATACGTTAAATGTGGTATTTGTAGTAAAGATATCATGAATGGTGTAGTTTACTTAAAAAAGGACCATAATTACATAAAAAATAACTATTTTACAATATTAACGACTTCAGATAATTTAGGTCTGATTATTAATATTTACAATATTCGTTGTCACTAGAGATAAAATTATCGTTATTTTCGTAAAAAGGATCGTATTTCAAGTAATATAAAAAATACAACTATATTTACCAGTTATACTTTAGTTGTTGTAATTTATAGTAAAACACGTTGTATTATAAGTAATTATCTCAATCACAACAAAATTTACATAAAGTAAGGTATTAATTACTAGATAAAGGACTTTATTACACAAACAACTTATTTACCATATGTACATCAATTTTACCACTAGTACAACAATTTGTTGTTAGATTGGTAAAATAGTTCTCAAACTTGTAATTGAAGAAATTACTACAAATACAAGCTTGATTACTACTTTTTCAACAATTCGTCGACTTATGAATCAAATGGTTCTCATATAAAAAACTACCATGAAATCGATATTAATTACTACTTTCACCTCAATTGTCGATAAATGATGTAAAAACGTCGTCACATAACTTAAAACTTCTTAAAGTTAAAGGACATGATTTACAATATAAACATTCTCATTACATCATAAGGGTCTCAACGACGATTTACTCATATTAATAATATTTTACTTGTATAACAACACATATGTTATTTTATTGGTATACATATTTGTCTAAGTTGTAAAATAAAATTTAACTGATTTTTGTTTTTTTTTTGTTTTTCTTTCTTTAAAGAAAATCAATTTGGCTTGCCATCCCCCCGATGCCTTATCTCTTTACAACTCATCTCCCTAGTTTTCTTCACTTATCCTCTGCAAATTCAAACCCTAAAGCTTCAATTTTCTCCTCCCTAAAGGACTCCAGCCGCGCGTCTCTCTCTAATCCCCAGCTTCGAATCTAAACCTCATTGCCTGAGCGCAACTCATCATCTCCTCCACCGTCGTCGCCACGGTTGTCCTCAGCAAATTCGACAACACTGCTGCAAGGATCATTCGACAATCATAACATACTCGATCAGGAATCCTCTATCCACCGGGGGACACGCTCTGCTGTCCCCGGGACCGATCAGAGAAACTCCAGCCGAGTCAGTAAGATACTCGATCGGGAATCCTCTTTCATATCATTGCATATATGCGGGCAAGGTACATCTAATGTGATCAAGGTTCTAATCACTTGTATATTTTCAGTGAGGTGGAAATCATGGAGTTCCAAGTCTCTAAGATTGATGATTGGATTATGAACAATATTAAGAACATTGTTCATTCATTGGCTACTGCTCATTAAGGAAATCGTATCGGGTTTAAATCACAGCAGGTCCCTACCGATGGCACCAAATCGAAGCAGCTCAGACATAAAATTAAATTTTTAAAATTGTGTTGATATATGTAATTTTGTTTTTTTGTTTTTTCTAGTATTGCTAGTTCGACACAAAATTGCAGAACAAATTGTTCATACTTAATGCAAATTGTTTGGTTGACATCATTTCTGTATCTGTCATCTACTATATATTAGTGTTTTTCAGAAGAGGTTATGTATATTCATAAGTTCCAGTAGTTTATGCCCATGGTTCCTAATGAATGTGTTAGTCTACTAGATTTACATTGCCTGGAAATATAGAAGACACATCTCAATTTCTTTCAAAGCACATGGTGCCACAAACTCTCCAGACTCATACAATTCAGTGCAGCAAAAACGTAAAACCATGGTTGCTCGATGATGCATATTCTCCACTTGTGTTCGCTACATTGTAGACATCCAACGTTTTTCAATAGGATTCAGAAACGTAACAAGCACTAAACCAATCCTCAAAATAGTATGTCAATGATCCTGAAAGTGATTGGAAAGTAGAAATAACACATACTGATAGTACCAAAGCCAAATTACCTAGTATCCATAACTGTGTGAAAAAAAATGTCATATGTAAAACTAGCTCTAAAAATTGTCATCTTTTGCCTGCGAACTCTTTTCTTGTTTTTCATGTGCTCGGCATCTCTGTCTCTGAGCAGAACAAACCAACCTCAACGAAGTGACTTTCCTTGGTGTGATTGTACTCAGTCTCTTGTAGTTCTTTCTAACACCAAAACCCATGACCTTTACATAAGTGTAGTAAAAAGACTCGGCTTCCTCAATAGTCTTAAACTTCTGCCCTTTAATGTCTTCTGTAGACAACTTATCATATTGAACTCCCTTGTATTCCATCTCATTACCATCACTTTATTTAAAAACTGAAGGTTCGCGCGGTCCATCAATGCCTATAAAAGAAAATGAAAACAAAAATATATTAAGCCCCTTTAAATTAGCTTAATAAGACACTAGCACAGACTAAGCATTGACTAGACTCTTGTATTAAAAGCTGCATAAATGAACAGACTTCTTCATCGATCTGTTTCTAACAACTAGGTGGGGTAGGATGACGGTGCATTAAGATAGTTAAACTATAGTGTTCCTTTCAAGTTTAAGACCATGATAGATAAGTCCAACTGTACTTTTTGGCAGGTGAAAAATATTGTACTAGTTCATGCACTGAACGAAGTTTGCAGGGTTTATAATTTTATATCCTTTGTATCACCTTAATGGAATAAGTCTGAGATTTTTGCAAGACAAACCCAAACACAAGTCTGAGATTTTATTTTGTATGTATCATGAACTGATGAAAGGAATAAGGAATTGAGAAATTTTATTCACACATACATAGTTACTAGATACACATACCTAAATTTTTTTTATTCATTATTTTGCTTAAACTTACATTAGTGCCCCTCTTTTAAATAAATAAATAAAAAAAGATATAACCAACTCCAGAACATAGCAACTCTTCCACCCCAATTTCAAGCTTACATTTCATATATGTTATTGTCTTGGCATATAATTGTGATAAAGCTTTAACAACAGCAGAACATATTGCAAATCTCATGAATGATGAACAAGATATTTATCAAGTACCAAAACATTATCATTCGCCAACACTGAACTTTTTATTAACTGAAGCTAGAGCACAAATCAACACATTTAAATCTAACAAGGGTGTCTTTCAAAACGACTTCATTCTATACACAAGTACGTGATTCAGAATCTAAATGAACTAGTCAAAGCACTAGCAAGTAGCAACTACCAAGCCTCATCAAATCTGTTCAGTTATATTCATCAAAGTACCAATACTAATCAAGGTTTGGTCTGGCTGCGTTTTGCTCCTAGCTTATGATCTATTGGATCCATTCAATTACCCAGAAACAAAGACTTCATAAACAGGAAAACCAAGACAATTCATTATGACATAGAAGAGAACAGACTAATGTTTTTAATTGTATATAACCGTATACCATAGAAACTGACTGAAGCATTTGATCGAACAGGTGGTGCGCATCAAATTTTAAGCATTTTGATTCAACCATATTATCAAATAACACACCAAGACCAGTGGAATCAGTACAAGTAACGCACCAAATTATCAATTAAATACCCACAACATGATCTAGCAGCTTTCTGATAGCAAAAACTCATACCCAATTGTCATCGAACTAAACTGATATCAAATTGATTCTAAACAAAAACCCAAACACCCAACAACTAATTCATACCTTAAACTCTTCAAATTGAGGAGAATCTTCTGATGTGGAGAACTAGAGATGAATGGGATAAATGGATGAAAGAGGTACCCTCCCAAAAAGAAAAAGATGTGTCTGTCAGGTTCAGTTCTTCTTAGTTGGGTTGGGCGAGTTCGACCAAAAATGCTATCCTCTTCTCGAAAGCTTCGCGGGGACTACTTTACGACGACGGACGACCGCCCATTGGGGTTTACTGCACAAGGCCCCTGCAGAGGAAAAGATTTATCCCAGCGAATAGAAGATGCTCTCCTCTTCTCTTCACTTTGGGTTTTATCTTAGCAAATCGGTGCAAATCGATATGTTTCTAAGAAGTTAGGTTTTTTAAAATTCTGTTTTAATTATATTTTTTATATATAAATTATAAAATTATATGTTACCTGGTAAACAAGTTACCAATATTGAATAATCTAAGCCGTTAGATATATTCAAAGTTTTATTATATCCAACGGTTAAGAATATTCAAAAGAGTTGATGCATGTTATGCATCAACTCACCCTAGAATTTTCCCCATTTATAATTTGATTTTGTTTATTTCATAGATTATTGTTCCAATGCTACGTCGTGGATCAAATACATACTTGAGTCCAGTTTGACATTGAGTTTTGAGGATTAAAATCACTATTTTAGGTAAATTTTCTGTTTTGTAAAATCTTAAAACGTGTTTATCTAGAATTTTTTAGTTTAAATAACCACGATTTTAGAAAGAGAAATTTTAAATACACACCTCTAATTTCTTAATACACACCCCTAAAACTATCAGATTTTATAGGTATGTTTAATTACAAAAACATCCATCAATTCTTGAGGGAAAAAAAGGAAAAAAAAAAAAAAACTTACCTCTTCCCTAAAACCTAACTCTTCTCCATTATTACTGCGTATCAAAAGAAAAGAAATAAAACCTTTTCTTCAAAATTCATCACTTAAATTTCGACTACTGTCGTAATCACATGTACTATTTACCGATTCATTTGGTTTTTTTTTTATCAACTTTAGTTTTATCTTGTAGACTAAAAACTAGTTTTTATGTTATTGTACTTTTCCTAATGTCTTAATTTTGAAAAAATTATGTATGTTCAATATTTTTTTCTTCAAATTCTTGCCGATTGATGTCATATTAGTGATTTGGAATTCGAATATAATATTACTCTTTTGATTATAAATTGAAAAATATCAAGAAAGAATTTCTAACCCGATCAAAAAAATCTAACAGAAAATAAAAGAAAATACGTAAAGAGGGTTGTGAAATAGTAAATATATAATAATTATATTAAATAACATATTATTATTAGTTTTAAATATTGAGGGTATTTTAGGCAGTTTGGGATGTGTATTTAGTATAATATTGAAATGAAAAACTAGATAGATAATGTATTAAGTAAGGGGTATATATTAAGAGATTAAGGGTGTGTATTTAAAATTTAGAAAATAGGTTAAATATTACTTATTTAAAACTGAGTTTTTAAAAAAATTAAATTTTTAAACCATAATACCAAATTAAGCCTTAATACTTGTAAACACAAATTATGTTGAGTAACATGAAACTTATTACAACAAGTAACTTTGATTGACTTTGACTTGAGTATTAGACATATAATGTAGTCATAATCAGTAGTTCAATGAATCCTTGAGTAAATTATGGTTTGATTAGTTATAAAGCTGACCGGAAATCCGGAATTATCCGATCATTATTCACTAGACAAGGTTGGTCATAGAAAGAGAAAGCAAATGAACTTGTGACCATGAACGCTTGGACGGCTAGGCATGCACTAGTTTAATAATCATGCTCCACTTTCACTCAACTTCAAAAAGGTCCATATAAACCCCCAACTCATCCCTTCTCTTTCTCATCACAAACACCAACAATATCTCTTTCAAAGCCAACACTACACTCTCCTCAGTTCTCTTCCTCTCTCTAGTTCTACCTTAGCTAAGCTAGCACTCCTAGAAGCCATGGGTAAGGACATTGAAGTTGGCCCGCAAGGAGGGTTTTCTGCCAAGGACTACAACGACCCACCGCCGACACCATTGATCGATGCAGAGGAGTTCGGCAAATGGTCTTTCTACAGAGCCATCATTGCCGAGTTCATCGCCACCCTTTTGTTCTTGTACATTACTGTGCTTACTGTGATTGGATACAAGAGCCAGAGCGACACTCTCAAAGGTGGAGACCAATGTGGTGGTGTTGGCATTCTTGGCATTGCATGGGCCTTTGGGGGCATGATCTTTGTCCTTGTCTACTGCACTGCTGGAATCTCTGGTGGGTTATCTTTATATCTCTTTTCATCCTCAAAACGTACCCTAGCTTTAGTTTCAAAGTACCAAACCCTGCTGACAGTGTTTAACTAATTTTTGTATGTAGGAGGGCACATAAACCCTGCTGTCACATTTGGGTTGTTTTTGGCTAGGAAGGTTTCACTACCCAGAGCTGTATTGTATATTGTGGCTCAATCCTTGGGAGCAATATGTGGGTGCGGGCTAGTCAAATCGTTCCAGAGTGCTTTGTACACAAACTATGGTGGTGGAGCTAATGGACTAGCTGATGGGTACAGCAAGGGCACTGGTTTGGCTGCTGAGATTATTGGCACCTTTGTTCTTGTCTACACCGTCTTCTCTGCCACTGATCCCAAGAGGAATGCAAGGGACTCTCATGTCCCAGTAAGTACCATAAGTATTTCAATTTGTCTATAATTAGTAGCTTGAAGAAGAAATTAAGTTAATTTTTATCTGTGTTGTGTCTGATTAATGACAGGTATTGGCACCACTACCAATCGGGTTTGCTGTCTTCATGGTTCACCTTGCCACAATCCCAATCACCGGCACCGGGATCAACCCAGCTCGAAGTTTCGGAGCGGCGGTTATATACAACAATGAGAAGGCTTGGGATGATCATGTATGCACCTTATTTGGCCTTACCCCTAGTCTCTTAATTTCACCTGCGAAGTAATTGTATTAGTTTGCAACTTTGCATGACTAAAGTGTCACGCTGATCGATTTGAAATAATTTTTTTTGTCATGATTGTTTCAGTGGATCTTCTGGGTTGGACCCTTCATCGGTGCTGCCATTGCTGCCTTGTATCACCAATACATACTGAGAGCAGGAGCAGTCAAGGCTTTGGGTTCTTTCAGGAGCTCTTCCAACATATAGTTCCAGCCTAAAATGTCCAGATGGTGGTGGGAGACTTCGGAATTTGGAAATGTAATTTGTATATTATTATGTACTTGTCGAGGATGTCTCTGTGTACGAAGGCACTCGTTTTATATTTGCCTAATGTTGCATTTGTTAAAGCCAATCTAATATCTTCGATCCCAAACAATATATATATCACAATAATCAAATTGAACATACAAACAACAATAAGACACAATTGAAATTCACTAATTTGATTAGATAGAGGCCTGCAATGCAGTGACCTAAGACAGAAATTCGCCCCCATTTATGCTGCAGTTTCAGACGTCTATCTTGAAGATAGGTACAAGTTCTTGCACAAGAACTTGTCTTTGGTGAATTTACAGTATGCTTTTCTGAAATAAGAATAGGGGAGGAAGAAGAAGAGCGATGTATGTTTTGATGGGAACGACGACAACAATGTTGCCCTATCTATAAAGTCAAAATCGAACAGTTGCATTTGCCGATACAGTTGTAACTGTTCTCCAACAGTTATTTTGGTCTTATCCAATTTTAATTTCCAAAAATATTTCAGAAGTTAAAAACAGATTTTAATCAATAGAGCCTAAGGCCCAAGCCCCATCTTTTGACTATAAATATTTGAGTAAATGACACTTTAGTACTAATTTTAAAGGTTTATTGCCCATTCCAATGAAAATCTTTACCAACCTCATTTCAATGAATTCTAATAAAAGGACGTCAATACCCTCACCCTAATTTAACTCTTTTTCTCCTTTTTTTTCCCGATATTAACTCTCTCTCTCTCTCTC
>NC_020496.1:34662048-34672524 GCF_000184155.1 Fragaria vesca subsp. vesca | reverse complement strand
GAAATGTTGCTGGGAGGGAGACCGATCGATTGGGACCGGTGTGGCGGTCTGGGGCGGCCGGACGGCGGCGGACGGCGGTGGAGAACTTTCCGGGTGGAGAAAGGAGAAAAACCGGGTGGGAAGAGAAGAAAAATCGGGAGGGAGAGAGAGAGAAAGGAAGAAGAAATGGGTTGGGCTCGGCCCAGCCGACCCAACTCTCCTTTTAACCCAAAATTCCAAAATTCAACACCCCGAAAAATAATACCCGAATAAAAATTACCTTTTACTAGCTAAAATTTACTATTTTTACCGTCGTCGTATTTTCCTCATACGAATAATCCTCCGCACATAATCGTCCCCGAAACCCCTCTAGGGACCAATTAAACTATTTACTCAATGACGGAGACGGTAAAATTCTTATTATAATCACGCTAGTAAATAAGGTAAAAATATAAGGGTCGGGATGTGACAGCATATACCTAATGCAAACTGATAATCCTACTCCAATAAACTTAGCGCCTTACTTAGTATATGATTTTGTATTTGCTAGTAATTCCAAAAATTACTTCTCTATAAGGTCTTAGATAGGAATCCAGCTATTACCATGTACATGCATCAAACAATCAAATCAACAGAGATGACAGTTGATGAGCATATGCATACTGGTGTTGTTCATACTACATCGGCTTTTATAATATGATGTATGATTTTCTTAGTTTTCAATTGTGGTTGAAAACTATAGTCTCATAAGTATATGCTTAACTTCCTCCAATAACTTATTGCACATTATCCTAAAGAAAGCATTTGAGATGTTGGAGAAGGACTGCATTTATAGCATTATTATGCATGTGGAAAGCACGAAATGAAATTTATGTTGGTAACAAATCCTCATATCTAGCATGAATTAGGTTTGAACATGGAAAATGTATCACTGTAGACCTGTACATGTAGTTATTTGCCAAACATTCAAATCTATTATGTCACGATTGTTTTGATTAAGTGATTTTTAGGTATATTCGTATATGTCTCGAATTCAAGGTGTGCTTAAAGGAGAAATTATAACGATAATAATTTACCGATAAATTATTATGCTCATAGCAAGGCCTGATCAGTTGACCGGAAGATTAATTGGGTTGACAGAGTCTTGCAAGCCCAACAAGTAAAAGCCCAACTAAGTGTGTATTTGTCAGGACCCACCCCGAATTTCACCCTGAAACTCGAAGTAAATCCTGCGAGGACCACCTCCAAGGAAAGTTTACCGAAAATTCGGCATAACCTCTCTTGAAAATGGACAACCATTCCTAATAAAACCTGTAAACACTTCTGAAAATTTAAATCCAACCATAAACTTTTGGAGCCTTCGTGCTCCCCAAATCACAACACCACCCAAATTAAATACTAACTTTAAACAAATCTCATAACCAACCATTTATAGGTTCAGAGCAATTCTAACTAAGATGAAAAAAATTAGAAATTTAGAAATGAGCAGAAGCTATACTATTGATTATGCCTCTTCTTCATGTACGCCCGACCTCAACTATGCAAACTTGCCAACTGGGCATTTTAAAACGAAGGGTCCAGGGGAAAACATTTGAAACACGTTAGAGTGAATGGACAAAAATAAATTATAAAAAAATATTTATGCATTCCCATTTTAAATTTCCAAAGAAAATATACTGCATACAGCAACTCAAAAGTGCTCAACTCATAAACTGTCAATTCCACGACTAGCTCCGGCTAGTCACCAACTCAAATAAAATAGAGCCTCTCAGGCTAAATTATATATAATCATATATTCGAATGTATTTACACTCGTCAGATTCCTTGTATGAATCCTAGAAACAATTTAGAAAAATAGAGATTCATAACGCTCACGTCTCACGTTGCGCCATAATGAAATTTTTTCCTCATTATGACCGAAGAGGACGGTGTATTTATATACGTGTGGACTCCCTATATGAAAACCTAAATAAACCAGAAAAGAAAATAGTTTTCATATATGGTTATGACGCTAGTGTCTAACACTCACGTCACGCTATAATGACATTTTACCTCATTATGATGGACCAAGCACGTATGGCTAGCTAGCATTTATATACATACTATACTCATAATATCCATAAACATATCCACCGAAAATCTCATTTTCGGGATCTCTCCAAAGGAGGAAAATTGTCAAATATCCGAGAAAGAAATAAATCTCAAGAAAAGAAATAAATGATCAACAGATAATTCATCGCATGCTTTTTAATTAAAACAAAGGTCCACTCACAACTTTAGGCCTAAGCCTGACGTCGATCCGAGTCTCTTCTGCTTGAGCCTCCTCACGTCCTGTTTCCAAATGTAAAATTAATTTCCCAACTAAAAATCCAATATTTAAACAAAATAGGCAAAATTAACCGAGAGCCAGACTCACACTCATCATTGGCTAACTTCGATACGGTCCACACTTCAACACTAAAACCAGCAGCCTTAACTACACCCTTCCACAGATTATACGACTTTAATCCAACGGCCGGATTCTACCTTATTAATCCGCCAAAATTACCAAACTTCGGAAATTCATAAACCTATCCAAAACTCATCCAAAAATTCCATAATTCACTTCAATAAACTCCCCTTAATATTCCAAATTTAAAAATATTAAAATCTCCCAACCGGCGCCAGCCCTGCCGGCAGCAGCGGCCGGAGGCCGATTCCGGCAACCTCCAATTCCTACCAAATTTTAACAGCAGCTTCCTCTCCACTCCCTCTACAACTTTCCTAACTAGCACAACACCCAATTCCAAGCCTAACTATGCCAATCGAACGAAAACATACTAGAAAAACCCTAGAAACTTTAAACCTTCAATTCTCCTTACATAGCTCGAGTTAGGATGAATCCTTTTAGGGGTTTGCTGCTGGAAGGGAGAGCTTCAAGACGAGACCGGTAGCTCCGATTTTGGTTGTCAGGACCTACCCCGGATTTCCCCTTGAAATCCGGAATAAACCTTGCGGGACCCACCTCAAGGGAAATTCTACCAAAATTTTGGCATAACCTCCCTTGAAAATGAGTAACCCTACCTGAAAGAAAAATCATCAAAGCCGATACACTTCTAAAACAATTTAATCCACATCTTCTGGAGCCATCCGCTCCCCCAATAAACATCCACCACCTCAACTCACATAAAAAAAAATCAAAATACTTTCATGAATTTAATCTCTCATACAAACATACCAAATATGTCTTTTTCACAACCACAATAAAAACAATCTTAATATCACTTAAAACATCTCATGGTTATTCAGAGCATCTACTAGGAAAGAAGGAAATACATAGGTAGGTTAACTAGTAACCTATGAGAGAAAACTGGATGAGGTGGGAAATATGACTCGCCTCCTACCCTAGCCGAACAGAACTCTGCAGACTGGGCATTTAAAACAAAAGGCCTAGGGGAAAGCATTTAAAACGTTAGAGTGAGTGGACAAAATAAATAATAAAAATAAGGACTTAATGATAGAGCATTGAAATCAATTTAACGCTTTTCCCATATTTTCCATTGAGAAAATATTTATTTTATGCATGTCATTCTTGGAAATCTTTCCGAAAATAATTATAGACAAAACTAATGAACCAATCCCATTGGTTCCCAATAAATCAATAAGAATAGGGAAGAGGTTTCACCATAACAATGAGCCTCCCAGGCTATAATAGTGTCCCACGCTAAGCGCTCTACTCACATATGATGAGGACGCTTATAAAGTTATAATAGCGTCCCACGCTAAGCACTCAACTCTCATATGATGAGGACCGCTAAATAATGGCTAGCTAACAATAAATATATATATATACCGATCGGTTGCCTCCCAGGCTATAATAGCGTCCCACGCTAAGCGCTCTACTCACATATGATGAGAACCGCTAATAAGACTATAATAACGACTCACATATGATGAGGACCGCTAATAAGGTTAGCTAGCAATAATCTATATATCAACCCTTTTATGGTGAAGCACAATATTAAAATAAAATGATCCACACTTCCCCTAATAAATTATAATAAACTCATAGCGCACAGTACAGTTCCCAACTGTACATGGAAATAATATAAAACACTTGACACGTCCCACGTGTCAACTAAAATTAGCAAGAGTTCCGGAAAAAAATAAGTGGAACTCGATAATCCAACAAAATATTATATCTCCAAATGCCTTTGAAATTAAATAACTTTAGCGCATACATGATATTAAAATCAAAAGTCCACTCACAGTGCTTGGCTATGCTTGCCGACGGCCCAAGGCTTCCTCCAAATGATCCTCCTCACGTCCTGAACAATAAATAATCATTAAGCCTCCAAACCAGGACAAAACTTTAATAAAATTTCTAAAATATAAAGGAAGCCTATAATTTCTTTTCTCTTTCCCAACTTCTCCACTTTTTACCTAATAAGGCTCACATTACTCCGCACTTACCAAAAGCCATAATTTAACCTTTTTAGACTTTAAAACCTGTTAAACCAACTGCCGGATTTCCATTCGAATAACCGCTTAAATCCTTTATCATTGATAAATCCCAAACCTTATCAAATCTCCTTCAAAAATTCCCAACTATACTTCATTAAACTCCTCTCATTAAAACAAACCCAAAATCATGAAAAACTGCCCCTAAGGGGCGGCAGTGCCGGCCGGCAGCCGGATTCCGGCGAGGGCCAATGCTTCTCAAATTTTCACAGAATATTCCTCTCATCATGCTCAACAACATTCATAACTAGCACTTAGTCCATTTTTAAGGCTAACTAGGGCAAACGAATCAAAACTTCCATAAATCCCTAAAAACTTCAATTATACATTTTTCCATAACAACAACGAAATAGATTAATTCCTTTTAAGGGAATACTCACCTTGATGAGGGCTACAAGATAAGCTAAAGATTCCGACCTATGGTGGCCGGATGTGAGATTTTCGGCAAAAAGCTTCCCGGCGTCTCCGGCGAGTTTTCTCCTCTTCCGGCGGGCTAACGGCTCGAGGGCTAGGCCGGGGAGAGAGAGGAGGTGATGGGGGTCAGAACTGGGGTGGGCTGGCAGCTGGCGTTGAAGACTTTCGGTGGGATGGGGGCTCGGGAGAGAAGGGAGGAAAAGAGAGAGTGAGTGAGTGAGGGAGTGAGGGGGGTGAGTGGGGGTGTTGGGCTGCCCACACCCGGTCCATAAAACTTAAACCTAAAAATTATACTCAATTAATATTTACCCCCTTTTACCATCTCATAAAATTACTCTCTTAATTCATAACTTTTTCATGTTAACCTCGATTTTAACACATAGCATGTCAACGAACTCGTAAAAACGTCCTCTACGACTTTCATGAAGAAAGTTTTCCCAAATTTCAAACGCAAGAAAAAGTCAACTCTAGGGTCCTTAAGTGGTAAACGGTGACTTAACACGGTAAAAGACCAAAATAATACCAAGGTAAATAACCATAAAATAACTTAAGAACGGGGTGTGACATTGGTGGCCGGAAAAAGAAGTTCAGCCGAGAATGCCCCCGCGCACAGCCGTGACTTTTCGGCAATCGATCTCCTTCACGGCGACGCGACACGGGCTGCCACGTATCCAAACTTGTAGAGGATGCTCCAAGCTTCAATTTGACACCAAGCACGCCTCCTATCTCGGCCGGATGGCGGCGGACGGCGGCCGGAAAGTTTCCGGGTCGGGAGAGCTCGGGAGAAAACCGGGAGAAAGAGAGAGAGAAAAGAAAGAGAGGGAGATGGGTTTGGGCCTCACCCAACCGGTCCAAAACCTAAATACCCACACTTACTCCAAAATAAAACACCCCGAAAAAAATAAATCTAATAAAAATTACCTTTTACTAGCTAAAATTTACCATTTTTACCGTTGACATATTTTTCTCCTACGAATAATCCTCCGAAATTAATCGTCCGTCTAAAGCCCTCTAGGGACCAATTAAACTATAACTTCATTGACGAAGACGGTAAAATTCTTATTATAATCAAGCTAGTAAATAATGTAAAAATTTAAGGGTCGAGATGTGACAGTATTAGAGTTTTAGACCGCAAAACAAAACTCAATGTCGTTCATCATGTTCTCATTTGGTCTTGGTGTCATTGAGATAAGAGATGTCGTGTTTAGGCAATCTCAGTTTTCTTTCACAGCGGTGTCCCATTTTGAAATTAAAGTGTAAACCTTCTTATTTCGCTCATTTTCAGGTCTCAGTTTTATAATCAAGAGAAATTAAAAGATCATCATATAACTTGTTTCGTTTCTTTTGCTATTTTTCTTTCTTACATATGATTTAAGCCTTAAAATTTGAAAATTTAACCAAAAAAACAAGGAAGTTAAAAAGTTGAGCCACCAGTGATCTGGAAGACTCTCTATTTGCGTGACACGTGGCTTCAAACCAGCCACACTCTTTTTCTTTTTCTTATAGTAACATTTGGTTGGAATTGAGTTTGTCTTTTGTTGTCTATTATTGCTTAAGGATAATGTGATTAGGACATAAACACTCATCAAAGTGATTAATCTAAGAACATTGATTGAAGCGAAACGTGGCCTGATGTGAGTGGTTGGGAGGGTGATGTTGGTCTGAGTTGGAACTTGAATGGGGCGGTGGTGATGACTGGTCGGTCGGTTGCATGCTCGCGCCATTTTTCAATTTTCACCAACCTCACAATTTTCATGTAGTATTTGTTCATACATTTTTACTACAAAACCACAAACGCTGTATATATTACTAAGGTAGATGAATTCTCCCACAGTATATTAAGGTCACTCAAGTGTTCTATGATCGAACAATTACAAAATTCATAACTTTTTAACAGGTAAACAGATTTTTTTGACCAATTTATACATGTCGAATATAACGTCCACTTATTCTTTAATTTAATTTGCTTTGTTTTTTTTCTTTTTTCACTCATGTTTGAGTTTATGTTGAGATCAATTCGGGGAAGAATTGGGGAAACTTATTCGATTCAAGGTGGTGGAGAGGTGATTCATGATGTCAATGAGGTCATGAAAGTTGTTTTAGCTCCTCTCCGGTAGTCCCTTCCTGCCCCAATGACGAGTAATATGGACATAATAGTAAGTATAATCATAGCTCACGCAAATGAGTCGGATGACCCCTTAATTTGATTACTTGTAGTGCTTACCGGAACTATCTTTAAACTACTTGCGTTAGACAAGGTCGGTCATAGAAAGAGATAGGCAAACAAAATTTGTGGAACTTGAAGGCTCGGACGGCAAATGCACAAGTTTAATAATCCTACTCCACTTTCACTCGACTCCAAGAAAAACCTCCCATATAAACCCCTCAGTTCTCCACACTTTCTCATCACAAACACTAACAATCTTTTTCAAAGCCAACACAACACTCACTCACTACTCTCTTCCTCCGTCTGATTCTACCTCGATCAACCAAGCTTGTTATTATAGCCATGGGCCGCGATATTGAAGTTGGAGGGTTTGCTGCCAAGGACTACCAAGACCCACCGCCAACACCATTAATCGATCCGGAGGAGTTCGGAAAATGGTCGTTTTATAGAGCCATCATTGCTGAGTTCGTCGCTACGCTCTTGTTCTTGTACATCACTGTGCTCACTGTGATTGGATACAAAAGCCAGAGTGACACTCTCAAAGGTGGAGACCAATGTGGTGGTGTTGGCATTCTTGGCATTGCTTGGGCCTTTGGTGGCATGATCTTTGTCCTTGTCTACTGCACTGCTGGAATCTCTGGTAGGTTAACTTCATCTCTTTTCATTCTCAAACCTTTTAATTTCAAGAAAATCAAATTAACCCTAGCCTGCTGACAATGTTCTAATCAATTTTTGAATGTAGGAGGGCACATAAACCCTGCTGTCACATTTGGGTTGTTTTTGGCAAGGAAGGTGTCACTACCCAGAGCTGTATTGTATATTGTGGCTCAATGCTTGGGAGCAATATGTGGGTGTGGGCTTGTGAAATCATTCCAGAGTGCTTTGTACAGCAACTACGGTGGTGGAGCTAATGGACTAGCTGATGGGTACAGCGAAGGCACTGGATTGGCTGCTGAGATTATAGGCACCTTTGTTCTTGTCTACACTGTCTTCTCTGCCACCGATCCCAAGAGAAATGCAAGGGACTCCCATGTCCCAGTAAGTAGTTAAATTAATCTACAGTAGTTAAGAAAAGAAACTTGATTTTAAGTTACTAAATATATCTTTGTGTTTGATCAATGAAAGGTATTGGCACCACTACCAATTGGGTTTGCTGTGTTCATGGTTCACCTTGCCACAATCCCAATCACTGGCACAGGTATCAACCCGGCTCGAAGTTTCGGAGCTGCAGTGATATACAACAATGAGAAGGCTTGGGATGACCATGTATGCACCTTTTCCTTACGCTCATAATTTCACTTGCAGACGAATTTCGTTATTGCTGGACTAAAGTCTAAACTTGATGAACTTATCTTTCATGATTGTTGCAGTGGATCTTCTGGGTTGGACCCTTTATTGGCGCAGCCATTGCAGCTTTGTATCACCAAAACATATTGAGAGCAGGAGCTGCTAAGGCTTCGGGTTCTTTTAGGAGCTCTTCCAACGTATAATTCTATCAAGGAGAATTGAAGCGTTTTCTATTGGTGTGGCCGTGTGGCCGTGTGGGAGACTTCGGAAGTTTGAACCATGGAATTTGTAAATTGTTGTGCTGATATGTCCCTATGTGAACAAATCCAGGCACTCGTTCTAAATGTGCCTTAGTTATGCTCTGTTTTCCTCTGTTCTTTCTACCTTTCAGTTTTTGTGCATTCATTTTGTTTACCAAGAAATGAATGATCTAGGTTTGTCTCTTTTCCTTTTGGTTCTTATATTATGCATTTTCGGAGCGGATTCAGTGCACCACAGTGCACTTGAACCAGTCAATTGTACTAACAGACTCATTAACGATGGTTAACGACAAAAAAAATCAATACGGCAGTAAAAACCAGAAAACAATACCACCTAGCCTCTTTCACTCTCCACAAGAACCCAGCCTCCAGAAAACAATACACGTCGACCGCCGAAGCTAATCTCGACAATAGACTTTGAGGACGATCTCGATGCGAAGGAATTTGACGGCGAGGGTTGGGGAGTGGAAGGAGGAGTCATTGAGAGGTGTTGGTGGTGGTTGTCGTCGTCGCACGTCGTCGGAAGCTCCGACTAGAGGCTATGGTATCAGCGGCTTTCGGGTCTAGCAGCGCCGCCAGCATTGGTCGTCGATGTGGGAGACTGGTATGGGAGAGACTAGAGAGAGAGGGATTAGATCTGGAAGAAATCCAGATGGGGAGAGAGAGATGAGAGATTGAGAAGGAACGGCAGTTTTGTTAGAAAAATAGAGAAAAATTAAATATTTAGCTAGTGGGAGTCAATGGAAAAAATCCCTTACAAACTGGCGGACGGGAAAAAACCCTTAATTTATGGAGGTTTACATTAATGTGTGTGTATATATATATATATATTATAGGTCTAGGCAAGTTTAAAAACATGTCTGTAATTAACTTAAATAAGTATTAACCGTATTTATATGAGAATGACGATTTACAAGTTAGGCCTAATTTTTTTTTTTTTTAAATAAGCATGATAATTAACTACAGAGAAAATACACGATTAATTAGGCAAGATATCAAAAATTTGTACAATAATTGTTGAAGTTCAGCAATCGATCATCAAAGCTTATAGTCACCAAAATTTGGATATCGGATTTGAATGTTATTTATTTCATTTTAGGAAAATAAAAAATTAACAATTCGTTGTCTTAATTCAAACCTAAACAATGATAAACATAACTACTTTTTTCACATGATTCATATTACCAAGCCATATATATGTTAGAGAGGAAAGATCTCACATCAGAAAATGGACAAAGAAAAATATAACTTATAAGTGTATGAATTATACCTAATTGTACCGAAGTTTTTTATAGTTAAAACCCAACTTTTTAAAGATGGTTAAATTGAGACAGTATCAGTACAATAGTGATCTACATACCACACTTGTCCTTGTTCAAGTATCTATAGGCAATGTCGAGTGATTCGAGTCTTTTTTGTTTCTCACATAATGCAATTTAGGATAAAATAGCTATGCAAAATAATTGTCCTTATGATATTCGTTTGTGTCACAATCGACATGATCAAATGTACTATATTAAATAACGATACTCATAACCAAACTTTATCTAAATAATGTAGGATTCTAAAACTAAAAAAAATATATACAAGGTTGATGAGCATGAGTAATGGAATCATATGTTTTGATATCATCACATAACATTTTATTTAGATAATATAGCTCAATTTGAAAAATAACTATAGAACGAAATGGAGTTGGCTCAATCCGACAAGATGAAAATAATCTCAAGAGATAATTTTGATTCAACTTTAGTTGACTCATGTACGTTTATTCCCTTTAATGTAATCGAATATTCGATTAATTAGGTTAATTTTAATTAAAAATAAATTATTTATTACAAATACAACAATAAAAATAATAAATAGATA
>NC_020496.1:34653148-34662028 GCF_000184155.1 Fragaria vesca subsp. vesca | reverse complement strand
AGAAGGATAAAAAATCTCGCTAAAATATTTAAAAATCATATTAATTGCGATTTGGAATTAATTGCCAATTAATATTTACCTTAGCCTTACTTTTACCATGTTCATTTAATTTTTTTTGTTTCAATTCTCTTTAACGGTGTTAGTATTGGTGTTAGTGTTATATAGTTGACTGCATTAAATGAATGATAGTGATTGGTCAGTCATGATTGGTTCACATGCACCATGGTGCATACAAGAACTTTCGATGTTATTTGGAAAGATAAACTGATTTTTTTTTTTACCAATATATGATGCCTTGATTGATTGGTATCGTCCTTGTAGGAATAAATACATGGGATGGAACAACTACCTAGAATTCTAGAAAATCACCAAATATTTATGGACAATTCACACAAATATTATAAATTTACCTCACATTTAGAGATAGAGAATGATAAACAGAAACACGAAAATCAAGAATTTATAGTTGATTTGGATTTTATAGAAAGTTGAGTCAAAAAACTGCATAACAATTCTATCAATTTAACAAGTTGATTCATCTGAACCTTTATTTGTTTTGGTTTATTTACTTGTTTCAAATACTCATATAAACATATTAATTTCCTCAAATACCTTATCTTAGGCTTAATTTACAGAGTATTTTCAAAAGCAAACATTGTCTTTTCATAGTTACATACCTATATAGTGTGCTATCACATTGAAAAGCACACTTCCAAATTAAAATTTATGTCTATAATATACCCTATGTCTTCACATACATGTGTTGGCTCAAAAATCGTCCCGGCCACGTGTCAATGGGCCGAGGGCTTCTTTGGGCTACACGTGTCCTTCTGGCTTGGTGACATGTGCAATGGCGTGCCAACTCGCGGCTGAGAGGCCAAGCGAGGTTTTGTTCTGATATGTATGTAGATGCACTGTCTTAACTTCTGATCAGTCGATTATGGACCGAGGAAGGATCGATCTCGGTCGTAGGGTTCTCTCTGCCTTGGATGCAAGGACTTTAACACGGATCGGCTAGCAAGCCGATATTGGTGATGTGTGACTAGGTGAATGTTGTGATGGTGCAAATGCAAGAATGTAAAGTGCAGCAAATAAAATGCAGGAAACTTAAAGATAACGTAAAGAACACGAATGTAGATTGCAGGAACGATAATGCGGAAAAGTAACGAACAGTAAGATAAATTGCAAGTATGTAAAGAATGATAATGTAAATCGCGGCAAAGATAGACAAGTACCAGTAAATAAAAACGATAAGATAGACACTGAAGAATTGATATGTGTAATGCTGAGAACCTTAATTGTATTAAGATAAAAATGTGTAATCGCGTAGAGCGTTTGGTCGAGGACCTCTAACAAAGAATCCTAAGGTCCTTTTTATAGTGAAGTAAAATAAAGAAAACGTAATCCCAGCTTTGAACACATGGATGAATTACAGGTAAACCATGGATTAAATTATAATAAAGCTCATTCAATTTGATTGCCGCAAGTTTGGTAACTGTAGTGACGTCTCCCTTGAAAGCGTCATCTTTGACCGTAATTTAGCTTGTAAATACCAATCAGTCGATCTCATATGGGTTTGATAGGATATAACATTTATTCTCCTTACTTGGCCAATGTAACTCATGAATAACCGCAGCGAAATAAGGTGTCTGCGGCTCAACAATCATGTTCGCGGCTCAACATAAAGCGTCCGCGGCTCAACATAAGATGTCCGCGGCTCAACATAGGGTGAGCCACGGCTTGCGTCTGCGGCTCAACATAAGGCGTCCGCGGTTCAACAAAGACGTCCGCGGCTCAACATAGGGTGTTCGCGGCTCAAAACACCAATAGCCGCGGTTATCATCTTTAATAACAGGATGAGTCGCGATATTTACTCATTAATAGCCGCGGTCATTAATGGACCCGTCTATTTAGTCTGCCACGTAGGTCATGCCAAATATTGGTTCAAACAACATGACATGAATTGGTTTTGAATATTGAAGTAGATTTGTCCCTGAATTTCCGTATATTCAAGCAAAAGTAGATTTGTCTAATGCTCAGAACAACAAATAACAAACAAGAAACAACAAATCTTCAAAAAAAAAAAAAACAACAAATAACAAATAACAAACAAGAAACAATGTGTGATGCTCTTACAGCCCAAATATTCAATCTATGATTTCCATTTCTTTTTTCTTGGAAATTTTTTTCATTCAGTTGATATTGCCACGCCAACTAATTGAAATTAATCACATCACATTAGCTGTTCAAATCAAGCAATAAAAATTGGAAAGAAATACATCCAAGACGGGCCTTGTCAACATTACTTCATATACAAGTCACAGTCACTTTCCCCTCAATGATTTAAACGCCATACTCGAAATTGAAATCTCATTTATTTCCAGAAATTACTACATTCAGCAACTTATTGAATCAATAGATAATGCATTTACCTTTCATGAAGTTTATATAAGCATCTGATATCTAGCATTTAGCTGCAACGTTACTCATTCTGTTTCTCAACCAAATTGAACCATACACTGATACACGTACAACAAGATTTAAAAAACAATGGCATCTGAGCTCTCCAAGTTATTAATCTGCGTAATTCTGCTCTCCCTAACAATGGCCTCATCGACAAACGAAATGCCTGCAGATGGTGAGATTTTATTCTCTCCTTCATCTCTGTCTTCTTATCCAGAGCCTCCCAAAAGTACCGTATATTCTTTGCTCTCTTCAGATTCATCAGAACATTCTCCTCCACCAACACCATCTTACATTGATGCTGTAGCCGCTGAAATTGAAACAGAGCAGCTTAATCTCTCTCCGGACTACTCTCCTTCACCATCTCCTTACTTCACCAATTACCCTTCTCCTCCTTACAATATTGAAATTGAGGCTCCTGAAGTCTATGAGCAAGCTCCAGCACCTGAACCGTCTTCTAGTTTTTGGTCGGATCAGTCAGCTGACACTTGGTCTGGTTCTCCAGACTCTGCAGCCTTAGCTCCACATCCTACTGTATTGCCAGTCGATTACAGAGCAGAGGACGAGAACGGTGATTTTGAAGGTGAAGAATATAGTTCGGAACAAAGCAAGAACCGGATGACGATGGTAGGTTTTGTGCTTGGTGCTATTTGCTTGGTGGCATTGGCTGGTTTTGTCTATAATAATAAGAAGAAAGATAGTAAGCCAATTTCAGAGGACCAGTACGAATTGACCAGGAGGGAGGACGTCTGAGAGACTGAGACCCTGCCTTGCTTTCACACACCAGCTACACAGTACATCACTATAGAGCTCATAGAGCTCCTAGTTGATCATCAACTTAGTATTGCAATCAGATCATTTCTATAATGAAGCATATTGAGAATACAGTAGTAAAAGTTAGTTGTGGGTAGGTTTTTCTTGCCGATTTTGAAATTTCAATTGATGATTTGCTGATATTCATACTACAACTCTAAATCCTACGTGCTGAAAGTGGCAAAGGTACATGCTGTGATGCAGATGTGAAATGCAAAAGGCATACGGTTCTTTATATATATTTTTTTTTTAAAGTATCAACGACAGTATCCTTAAAGGTTTACGGTTCTTAATTCATCGGTTCTATCGCAATTCTCTTCTTCCTACCCAAATACCGAAATTCAGTCGATCCCATTTCAAATAGTACTGTTGAAGCCAAGTTTGAAGGGTTTTTCATCAGTCAACTTTTCTCAATCATCAATTGCTATTGCTCTCCAAAGGTAAAACGGTTAATTAAGAACCTTGACCTTCAAGGTTTTTCATAAAAGACTGGAAAAAAAAAATCTTAAAAAGAAGTTACACTATGCCATTTCCTGCATCAGGCAACACCAATTAGACGACACATGCGAAATTAAGTGTGGTTCGGGATTTCGGGGCGACACATTTTTTTTATGTGTTGGTGGAAGTGTACTTAGACAATACCAGTTTTCTTTGAAAAAAAGGTCTGTTTTCGGGGCAACACATATATGTCGGTGAAGAAAGTGGTCAACTTTAGTCTCAATTGTCTAAATTTTACTCATGTTAATCCGAAGACATTTATGTGTCGGTTGATATTGAATTTTGTTGAATTGACAACTTGTGTGAAAATTTTACTTCATTATATTGATACAACGACATTTATGTGTCGGCTGATATTGAATTTTGTTGAATTGACAACTTGTGTGAAAATTTTACTTCATTATGTTGATAAGACGACATTTATGTGTTGATTGATTATGAATTTTGTTGAATTGACAACTTGTGTGAAAATTTTACTTCATTATGTTGATAAGACAACATTTATGTGTCGGCTAATATTGAATTTTGTTTGAATTGACAATTTGTGTGAAAATTTTACTTCATTATGTTGATAAGACGACATTTATATGTCGGCTGATATTGAATTTTATTGAATTGACAACTTGTGTGAAAATTTTACTTCATTATGTTGATAAGACAACATTTATGTGTCGGCTGATATTGAATTTTGTATTATGTTGATAAGATGACATTTATATGTTGGCTGATATTGAATTTTACCGAATTGACAACTTGTGTGAAAATTTTACTGAATTATGTTCATAAGACAACATTTATGTGTTGGCTGATATTGAATTTTATTAAATTGGCAACTTGTGTGAAAATTATACTCAGTTATCTTGATAAGATAACATTTATGTGTTGGCTGATATTGAATTTTATCGAATTGGCAACTTGTGTGAAAATTTTACTCAGTTATGTTGATAAGACAACATTTATGTGTTGGCTGATATTAAAGTTTATCGAATTGACAACTTGTGTGAAAAATTTACTTAATTATGTTGATAAGACAACCTTTATGTGTGGGCTGATATTGAAGTTTATTAAATTGACAACTTGTATGAAAATTTTATTTAATTATGTTAAGAAGATAATATTTATGTGTCGGCTGATATTGAATTTTTATTGAATTGACAATTTGTGAAAATTTAAAAGTCAACACATTTATCAAAATGGAAATGCTCTTATCTACATCGGTCGAGACTTATATTTTCGATTCGTCAACACTAAAACTCTCATTCAATATTGTCAAAACTAATCTATGTGAAATTTTGGACAAGTTTATCAAGCGACTATATAGCTCCCCATATATAGGAAAGCTTATAGAAATTTAATCGTAAATAAAGTTGACCTATTTGTGAAGCAACTATATCTTGTAAATAGAATTTTGCAAATCCGTCCGCAGGATGCGTTACGTATAGTGAAATATGGTTACAGTAAAAAAATCACATATTTTCGATAACGTTTGTGTCCCGATCGAGGCGGTCAACCTTTTTACGCTTATTATCCCCTACGGGTAGCAATATCCCCGGAAAGTAAAATTTCTGAAAATTTGACAGGAGCTGCTACATCACATATATGTGAGAGTGTGTGCATGAAAGAATCCACCAAAACTACTCAAGAAGGAGGGGGTAAGAGCGTATTCGCTTAATTAGATGAAGTTGAGTTAAAGTTGACCACATCGATCGAGACCCAAACTTTATCAAAATTAGGTGAATTTTTGACCATATTTGTATTTAAATACGCTGATCACATCTGACGGTCGAAATTTAATATTTTGAATTTTAAACCTTGGAACCACAACATGCCTACTAATGTGGTATAACTTGTTTAGTGGTCTTTTTGCAAGTGTATGCATTTGTGAAGCAACTATATCTTGTAAATAGAATTTTGCAAATCCGTCCGCAGGATATGTTACGTATAGTGAAATATGGTTACGGTAAAAAAATCACATATATTCGATAACATTTGTGTCCCGATCGAGGCGATCAACCCTTTTTACGCTTTATTATCCCTTACGGGTAGCCCTATCCTCGGAAGGTAAAATTTCTGAAAATTTTACACAAGCTGCTACATCACATACATGTGAGAGTGTGTGCGTGAAAGAATCCACCAAAACTAGTCAAGAAGGAGAGGGTAAGAGCGTATTCGCTTAATTAGATAAAGTTGAGTTAATGTTGACCACATTGATCGAGACCCAAACTTTATCAAAATTAATTGAATTTTTCACCACATCCGTATTTAAATACACTGATCACATCAGCCGGTCGAAATTTAATATTTTGAATTTTAGACATTAGAACCACAACATGTATTCTAATGTGATATAACTCATTTAGTGGCTTTTATGCAAGTATATGCCTTTGTGAAGCAACTATATCTTATAAATAGAGTTTTGCAAATCCTTTCGTAGGATGTGTTATGTATAGTGAAATATGGTTACGGTAAAAAAATCACATATTTTCGATAACGTTTGGGTCTCGATCGAGACGGTCAACCCATTTCATGAGCAAATGGTTCAAAAAATCACCAAAAGTTTAAATTTTTTGCCCAAATATTTGGCGGGCTGTTTCCCACCCTCAAAATTTTGCCCAAATTCGAACTCATTTAAGAAGGAATGAGGTTCTTGAATTCGGTCAAAAGCCCATTTCTAGGGTTGACCCGTCTCTCTCTCTCCCCCACAGCCATCTTCTGTGCCGCTCTCCCGCCGATTCCGGCCATTAATCCAGACGGCAAGACCACCACCAAACTCTTCCTCTTCTTCTCATCTACAAAACCTAGTCCATAGATCACACACGCAACCCAATTCAAAGGAGACTGAATGAAAAGAAGAGCTCGGCTATGTTCTGCATTTTCTGGTGACCAATTCACGTCCATGTGGTGAGAATCTTCTTCTCCTTGACTATATCTATAGGCCTGTGTTATTAGATATTCGATTTGAGTACAACTTAACAATTTGGGTTTTGTGGTTTCCGAGTTTGTTGCAGCCAATAACACTGACGACGGCTCCGAGTTCCATCCGGCCGCCGACCATTGGATTGGCCACCTTCTCCTTGAGCCTCAGAAGTCTGGGTAAGTGACTTCCCCTCTCGGTTCAACTTTGGGGAATCTGTGTTCTTGAAAATATTAAGATTCTGGGATTTGAGTTGTTTATGAGTTGGTTGTTGGGTTGTTGTTTTGGGTGACTTAGATATGTTCTTTTCACTAATAGGAAAGAAGAGGCTGAAAGGAGAATTGGGCAGAGCTACTGCGTTGGTGGTAGAGGAATGAACCTCAGGTTCATATCCTCTTTTGGTTCATTTGGCCGCAGATTGCTGAGTCCTTCTTTAGAGAGGCTGAGATCATTTTTAGGATTTTGATATTAAGGTGAGCAGCTGCTGAGTTTACAAATTTGGTTTATGGCTTTGGGTTAGTTTCTCATTCATGGTTGATATATGAAATTGGCAAGGTACGTTGGCGATGAAAGTGTTAGTGCAGCTAAACACCTTTTGGGTGCTGAGTGTAAATTATAGAGTTCCATTTTGAGCTTTTAAATGAGGTGAGGGTGAACTTTATTTTGGAAGTCTGTTGGTAGCTAGACACATACAATACAATTTTGCAAAATATGCAGAGCTATAAAAATTATATTGATTGATGTATTGTCTATTGGGTACAAAGTAATGGTGTTTTTTCATTGTGATGCTTAACATTTATTGCCAATAAGATTTTTCATTTTCTGCATTTGATCAGATAATCATTCAATGTAATTTTTTTTACTAAGTTAAGATACCAGAAATGTGAGGCCATAAAGAACAATCGGCAACGTAAATGGAGAGTTTAAATCAAAAGAAGACATCATTTATATGTCGCTCAAGCTCATTCATACGATAGACAAATGTCGCCTGAAAATGTCGAAAGCCTAAAAAATATCATGTAGTGAAAGTTTAAAGCATATCAGACGACATATACCTATTGTCTTAAAGAGACCAAAATAGAAAAAAAAAAATATATGTTGCCTGAAGATCATTCATCCAATGCATATGTGTCGTCGTACTACGTCTAGACTAGAAACAACATCAATAGTATGTCGTGTGGGTTCATCCAGCGACACATAAATGTAGCGTGAAAAAGTTTACAGTTTAATTCACCAAGTATATGTCGCCTGTAACATTTTCACATGACGTTTAAATGTCGTCTTTAAATAAATTAACCTACACATATATGTTGGTGTAAGGCGTATTTCTCTCTCACTCGCAGTTATAAGGCGACACAAAGGGCTGTGTCGCCTCACGGCAAAAAAGATATGTCGCCTTCTAGCATGTCATTGTTTAAACTATCAGACGACATATATACCGTGTCGTCTTATCTTAATTCAGGCGACACAAAATGAAAAAAGTCTTCTGTCGCCTGAGGTTCTTATAGGCGACACAACATTTGTGTTGTCGGAGAACCTCATCAACGACATGTTAGAAGGCGACACTTACGATTTTTATCAGGTGACACAACAGTTGTGTCGCCTGATGCAAGAAATGGCACAGTGTTAGACTATAATGTTCTGCTCTATTTTGATTCATAGATTGCTAATGAGGTATTTAACTGGGGTTTGTCTATCATACCATATGGTATGACATACCTATTGTAAATGTGTCTAATTGTATGACACATGAGGGTTTTTGAGGGGTTAAATGGTCATTACATGGTTATTTAGTTGCTTCTTTAATCAATGATAGCCACATATTTTGTGGGGAAAATGCCCATTTGCACAAAAACAAGTAAATTAGAACCTAATTCAATGAAAATCTTATGGGTGCAGTTATTTCCACCCCACTAAATGCTCAGTTCACCCCACACCTTATTTTTTGCCTTTAACGTTCTAATTCTACCCTTAAAATTTTGAGAAAATCTAGTTTTTATTTTCTTTCTTTTATTTTTCTCAATCTGATAAAATCTAAAAATATGTACAAATATCTCATCAATATATTTGATGCAGACCTCCATTCTTCTCAAACCACATCCTATATATGTTCTCCTCGATCTCTTTCTTGATTTCCTTTTTACGTATTATATATATATATATATATATATATATATATATATATATATATA
>NC_020496.1:34652681-34653128 GCF_000184155.1 Fragaria vesca subsp. vesca | reverse complement strand
AGACTGTGTATATATATATATATATATATATATGTATGAAAGACTACATTTTAAGCCATAAATAAAATAAAAATAAGAACGAACAGTCACACCACGCTGTATTACCACCATGTTAAAGATTTAAGTGATTCTCAAATCTGATTTGAAAGATGTAGAGAATTTTTTTTTTTTTCCCAATGTAAAGATGTAGAGAATTGTTGTTATTTCGATTTTATAGATTTTAGTTAAATATTATATTTCACAAAAATTCTTGATTGTGGGGTTAGTATTTAAATATTTAGTTTAAAATTGAAATGTGGGGTAAACAAAGTATTTGGTAGGGTGGCACCCAAATCTTATTCATGAGCTCATTTCAATGAAACTCGAACAAAAGACGAATTTACTTCCACTCCTATTCAACTACCCTCTCTCACTCCTTTTCCGATTAGAATTCTCTCTCTCTCTCTC
>NC_020496.1:34649250-34652661 GCF_000184155.1 Fragaria vesca subsp. vesca | reverse complement strand
TCTCTCTCTCTCTCTCTCTCTCTCTCTCTCTCTCTCTCTCTCTCTCTTGAATCAGAGACTCGAGCCCTCAACGACGAAGCCGCTACCTTAAAGACGTGAACCGAGCTAAACTCTGCTGCCGGTGAGATCTTTAAGCTGTGTCGTCGCTCCTCCGCCGCATGGACACCGTCACCAAGTGAGATATGTTGAGAATCACCGTAATACTCTGCATATCCAAAACTCTAGAATTTGATTTCTTCCCAAAGACCGAGGCCTCGTCGCTCTGCGCTCATCGCACGGCAGTAGGCGCTCGTCACTCGACGATTGGCGGTCAACGCTTGTCGCTCAGCAGTTGGCGTTCGGCGCTTGTCGATCAGCGTTCATCTACGCCAGGTCTGCTCTGGCCTGAAGCCAATGAAGATCTGGATCCGAACAGAAATGGATGGGTGACGATTGGCGTAAGGTTGGACGCCGGAGTCGACGACAATGGCGGCCGGGAAGTGTGTGGGTGCCAGCTTTGGGTGCCCAGAGCAATTTTTTGGTTTGGGCTTGGGTCCTTGACAATGGGTTGGGGGTTTGGATGCCCTTATGGGCCTCACAATAATGTTTCAACATTTTATTGGGGGTTAATAACTAATATTGGGGTCAATAACTCCATTATGTTCCGGTATTTCTTCTTTTCTATTACAATAAGCTGAAATAAGTTGATTATTGGGGTCAGTAATTGATTATTGAGTGTCAGTAACCAAATATTGGGGGTCAGTAACCAAGTTTTCAGGGGTCAGTAACCGAGTTATCGGTGACCGAAATCCGACGACCAGAGAAAATCTGAGTTACTAGGAGTCAATAACAAGCGACCGAAGAAATTCCGGCGACCGGGAACCGGTGACCGTTGACCGGAGTCCAGTGATCGGTGACCGGAGACTGGCGACCGGTGACCGGAGTCTAGCGACCGGTGACCGGAGTCTAGCGACCGGTGACCGGAGTCCATTGAGGTTCCGGCAAAGTCTTCTCACTCTTTCACTTTCTCTCTTTTATACATGTTGAAGTGATGAGGGTAAAATTGTCTTAAAAAATACAAAAATTATTATTTTATTATGACTTTAATTTAGATTTGTGTATTTAGGCACAAATATGAACACCTTATATTAGAATAGATTGACTCATGTCTAATAAATTCATTGGAATGGGCAATAAAAGCATCTCCAACGGTGTAGTCAAAATCCACCGTGGAGCTCCAACGTTAACAAAAGACCACACCCTGTCTCTCTAACCCACCGTTCAAATCCACCGTGGATGACTACTCCAGTCTCACCTTGTCAAACTTGACAAGATCAACTCCTCTTGTCAAATCTTTTTTTATTGTTTTTCCTTTTCCATTTTTCCTTCTCTTCTCACCGTCGTTATGCCCAGATCGATGTTCATGGCAGGCCTTCAAATCTTCCTCTAGTCCATGTATTTCTTCCTACAATACCCAAATTTCGCACCCAGACAAAATTTTCGCACCCAGACCTTCGTTCAAACCAGACAAAATATTTTTCATTCAAATTTGGGGAAATAAAGAAAAGAGATTGGAGGGTTGAGAGTTCAAAATGAAAAACTCACGGATTGGATTTAAGGTGTGATTGTCATGCATGTCGCATCTTGAGGTCGGATCGGGACTGTATTCACGATATTGATGCTTCTTTGATCTCACATATAAACTAAAAGAGGAAAAAGGGAAAGATAACAGAAGAGATCGAAGAAGATGAAGAGAGAAAATGAGAAATAGAGAGAGGGCAGATGAAGGAGAAGGAGAAGGAGAAGGAGTAGTGGGTGCGATAGTGGAGTCCCAAAGTAATGAAATGGATCAGTGAAAATAGGATTTTTGTGTTTGATCGATGAGAAAGAGATCATAAGCAGTTGAGTTTGAGTTGAGTTTGATCTGTGAGAGACTAGGAGAGATAGAATAGTTGAGGTTTCATAATAAAAATCTAACAATAAAATATTCAACTCTTTTAATAGAATGGTTGGAGTGAAAATTTGCCAAATTGTCAAAATCCATCTCACATGTCAAAATTTAAATTTGACCAAAAACTTTGACACTTTTACTGGAGTTGCTCTAAGGGGTTTAAATTAGTACTAAATAAGCATTTCCTTATTTTGGGAGGCATGCTATATTATTTTGGAAGGCATGTTATATCATATAGTATACTAGAATTTTCCATAAAACTGGATATCCAATGTCTAAAAATGACAGACTTGGTTGGTCTAATAATCCTTTTACAACAATATGATTTTGGATTTTTCAGTGAGAAAGAGTAGTAGCCAACATCTCCTCAATACAATATATATGCTATAGCATCTTGCACTATGAGTCTATGAATTTTAGTTCCCAAATTGTCGCCATAAACTTGTTATACTACACCTCAAAAGTGGGTTTTACTACATTCATCCCAATTATTAATCATGATATAACTAGAACTCAATACTTGAAATCCATGAACAGAAGAAAAAACAGGTTCATAGTCTAAATAATTTCAAAGTTAATTATTCAAACATACTTCTTTAATTTCCACCAATATTATCGAGGAAGCTTATTGAATCATGATCCCTAGTGTTCCACTTCTGTATTAGTGTATGCGTTGATGTAGTATTGAATGTCTTGTGTTTAGTTTGTGCACTTTTATATCATGTTTAAAAGTGTGAAGTTTGTGTTATATAGTAATGGTTGTAATGACATTAGAATGTCATATATGGTTTAGGGTTTAGGGTTTCGAGAAAGAGAGGTGTAGTAAGTTTCAGATCCGGTGAGATAAAGCAGATAGATAGGTTAGTTGAATAAGATAAGGATAGAATGATTTTTTTCTTAATAATCATTGAAATGGGTATCACTACCAGGACAAGCACTTTAGCCGACGAAAAATTTTTGTCGGCCTGTTATCTTAATTCGTCGGCTAAGATCTTAGCCGACGAAGGCTCGTCGGCTATAGTGTCGTCGGGAAAAGCTCGTCGGTGATGACTTTAGCCGACGAAATTTTTATTTTCGTCGGCTATAGTCCCACAGTTAGCCGACGAAAAACATGTCGTCGGTTTTTTTTCCCAGACTTTAGCCGACGAAACAATTAATATATTCGTCGGCTAAAGTGTGTAATAAATAATTAAAAAATAACTATAGCCGACGAATTACTATATTCGTTCGGCTAAACCTTATAAAAAATTAAAAAATAAACTTAATAGTACCGACGAACAATGCCATAATTCGTCGGCTAAACCTTATAAAAAAATTAAAAAATACTATAGCCGACGAATATAGTGTTTAAATATCGTCGGCTAAAGTTGCTGGGTTTTGAAAAAAAACTGCAGAAACTTTCGGCCACCTCCAATCACGACCAAAAATTTGACAGAATCTTCGTCTCAACATTTCGAACAACTTTCTAGAAGAAATCGAAG
>NC_020496.1:34586828-34649230 GCF_000184155.1 Fragaria vesca subsp. vesca | reverse complement strand
GGTCAAACCTTCCACACAAAAAACTCTCATGTAGATGAGACGAAACTGCCCATATAAAATTTGAGACATTTACCTTCCGACGATAGGGCTCCCCATAAACCCGAATAACGGTAAATAGTAGACACGTTGTGATTCCGATGACTAAAATTCACAAACCAAAATTCGACCGTCAGATATGATCATTATGACGAAAGATGTCTATGGTAAAAAATTCAACTGGATTCGACAACGTTCAGGGCTTGATCGAAACGGTCAACTCTAATCGAAAATAAGAAAACTGCATTTTCAAGCCCTAAACGGACTCGGATGGCCAAAAAAGCCTATACATCATGGCATTAGCGATGAGTCTCACTCGTAGCGCCGTTACGCTTCCAGAAAGGTATCACAATAGTCAATCAGACACTAAACGCCAAATCTGCAGCATAGTGAATAGTAAGGGTAAGTCAACTATCGGCACCAAGACTTTACCGGAATACTGTGATTTTTCAACCGTAGTCGTATTTTACCGTTCTGGTCATATCTTATTTCACGACTTTTTTGCGTTTGAAGGTTCTACGTATAGTTTTTTTTTTCTCATATGAGTTGTTGTCTAGATCTGCAAATATAAGGCACTTTAGCCGACGAAATTATATTTTTTTCGTCGGCTAAACTTTTAAAAATTTCGTCGGCTAAAGTTTTAAAAATTTCGTCGGCTAAACTTTTAAAAATTTCGTCGGCTAAAGTTCACAGACTATAGCCGATGAAAAAAATTATTCAGCCGATGAAATATTACTTTCGTCGGCTAAAGTTGACCATAGCCGACGAAAATTTTAAATTAGCCGACAAAAAAAAAATTCGTCGGCTAAAGTGGACTTTAGCCGCGAAAAAAAAAATTCGTCGGCCTGGTTTTTTATTTTCGTCGGCTAAAGCCTTTCTTCTGGTAGTGTATAGACATTAGATTTTCATTCAAGTGAGTTTTGATTTTCTTATTTTTATGCATTTAGACATTTTCCCAAAATTTTAAGGAATCTGTTTGAAGCAAAACAATCAAGATACCCCAAAATTTAGAACAATTTTGAAAACCAATAATATGGATTTTTTTTTTTTTTTATCAGGTTAGACCGTTAGAGTTGCTCTTCTACTATTTGCTCAAGTAACACAACTAAATTATGCATTATTTCCAATCCACAGGTCGAATTTCAATCCTGCAAGTTCCTTTCAGCATGTCGATGCAACGATTATTATTAGCTTTCGTTATTAGCTTATCACCTCCGGCATTAAGTTCTCAAATCAAACATTAATAATCATAAGTAAATATTGTCTAAGCAACCCTTTCACCACTAATATTTCATAGTCGGAATTTAAATTCCGAATTGAACCCGTCTCCCACCAACTAACACATTCTAAATCCAACTTGTCATTGCTACCGGATCTCTTATTTCATCACCTTTATTTATAAGAACAAACCCTTCTTCAACATTCAGCCATAAGAGTTTTACAATATCTTCCTAAGCCACATTTTATCATACAAAGCAAAATCATTAACACCATGGCAGCCAAGCTCTCCAAGATATGTTTCTGCATCATTACTCTGCTCTCTGTAACAATGGCCGCCTCAGCGGCAAACTACACAATGCCGGCAGACGATGAGCTTCCATTCTCTTCTTCATCTCCGTCTCCTTATTCCGAGCCTCCTGAAAGCGGAGGAGATGCTTCGCTCTCTTCAGATGCATCGGAATATTCTCCACCACCACCACCACCTTATATCGATGCCTTAGCAGCAGAAGAAGCACAGCAGCTCAATCTCTCTCCAGCCTACTCTCCTTCCCCAGCTCCTTACTTCACACAATACCATTCTTCTCCTCCTTACGCTGAAGTTGAGGCTCCTGAAGTCTACGAGCTCTACACTCCAACTCAAGCTCCGGCACCAGAACCATCTTCTGTGTTCGGATCCGAACCATTATCAGATACTGAGCCTATTGCTAGTTCTCCTGACTCTGACATGGCTCCTAACCCTACTGTACTGCCATCCAACTACAGAGCGGAGGACGAGAGTGTTGAATTTGACGATGAGTATTATAGTTCGGAGCAGAGTAAGAACAGGGTAACAATGGTTGGTTTTGTTCTTGGTGCTGTGTGCGTGGTTGGATTGGCGGGTATTGTGTTCAATAAGAAGAAATATAACAAGTCAAAAGCAGACTACGATTACGAATTGGCTAAGAGAGAGGATCTCTGAGACACTAGTACTCTGCCTTCAAGAATTTTATGTATTTAGGATCTCTTTATCATTATCAAGTTTTGTAATTGCAATACAGTGTTACTGCTCGTGTGCTAGGGACGTTGTATCAACTGCAAGTTTAAACTGCATAATATTGGTGATATGAATTAATGCTTTAGCCATATGGATTTCCAGTTGGAAGTTTTAACCCCAAGACTTTTTTTTCTTTTCTTTTTCTTTGGCATGTAATCAATCTCCTATCTTTCTTCCAAAAAAAAAAAAAAAAAAAATCAATCTCCTATGACACTTGCACCCCGAATATTAATGGATGGATGAACTATGTATTGATAAAGTAATTTGAAGAACTTATTCAAAATAAATTGGTAATTTTAATAAAAAAAATAAAAAATAAATTGGTAATATGCCGACCGGTTCAAATTTTTATACTTTTAATTATTTGAGGTTCATACATGTTGATATTTAATATGTAATTTTTTAATTCGTAAACTCTTTTCACCTTCTGTAACTCGATATAGAGTAATCATACATTTAAAAAAAAGGTACTGATAACTGATAATTCGAAACACACAATTCTAATTTGCTAATTATGTTCACCCGAGTCACTCGGTGAGATATGTGCTCAATTGCCTAGACAAAAAATGAAAGAAAAATGCTCATTTAGTACTAATTTAAACCCTTTATTGCTCATTCTAATAAATTTAATATACATGAGCCCATTCCAATATAAAGTGATCTTATTTGTGCCTAAATACACAAATCTATATTAAAGTCATAAAAAAATAATAATTTTTGTATATTTTTAAGACAATTTTACCCTCACCACTTTAACATGTATAAGGAAAGAGAAAGTGAAAGGGTGAGAAGACTTTGCCGGAACCTCACCGGACTCCGGTCACCGGTCATCGGACTCCGGTCACCGGTCGCCAGACTCCGATCATTGGTTGCCGAAATTTCTTCGGTCGTCGGTTATTGACCCTTAGTACCTCAGATTTTTTCCGATCACCGGATTTCCGTCACCGGTAACTCAGTTACTGACCCCCACTAATCCGTTACTGACCCCAATAATCAGTTACTGACTCTAATAACTTGGTTACTGACCCCCAATAATCAGTTACTGACCCTCAATAAGTTGGTTACTGACCCCTAATAATCAGTTACTGATCCCCAATAACTTGGTTACTGACCCTCAATAATCAGTTATTGACCCCCAATAATCAGTTACTGACTCTTAATAACCTTTTCAAACTCCATACAGGTGCAATGACAATGAAAGTAGATGAAAAGTAAATTGCGAAGTGTTGTAAAATTACATGAGATACCAAGAGTCTAGTCACAACTTCAATGCAGCCATATTTCATCAACATGAGATACTTTGAATTAAGCAAAACAATTTTCTCACATACGAGTTTGAATACCCAAAACACAAACCATACAGAGATCTTGAATTAATAGTATCTCATATGCTGATGAAGTAATACCTCCTCAGTTGCGACAACGCCGACGACCTCCCGATCTCGTCAAGTCCGAGATCGAGTCTCTCAATTTTCTCCTCGTCGGTTGGGGCTTTGGAGGCCGAGGATGGCGGGACAGAAGTGGTGATCGCGGCGGCGTTAGGGTTTGACTCGGAGGTGGAAGCACCAGTGCACCACCACCGGTTGCGACGTCGGAGGAGGCGGCGGCGGATTAGCCCTATAATTCGCGCATCTCTTCCTCTCGTTTCTTCTGGATTTGCATCTTCTCCATCTTTGTGTCGTTGGAGATGGCGGAGGAGTTGGTCAACCTTCTCGGCTGAGTCGTCGTATCGACGGGTGGGGGGGGGGGGGGGGGGGAGGGAGAGAGAGAGAGAAGAAATCAGATCGGGATGTAAAAGAGAGAGGTTTAGTTGAATTGTAGCGAGGGTAAGGTCATCTTTTTACTTAGTTTCATTGGAATGGGCTATGAGGTCTTATTTTCATTTAAATGGGCTTTAAAATCCTTGTTTATGTGCAAATGAGCATTTTCCTAAAAATGAAATATCGGGGAATTTTACATGCATATTAAAATGGAAGAAATATACGTGTGTAGTATGGATAAGCCCAAAGCCCAATTGTGTTGGGGTTTCCGTTTGGGTAGGATGAATATTTACCAGCGTAAACTGGGTTAGTTTACGGTCATCTCCGTTTCTACATAAGGTACACACAGGTCTTTCGTATCCGTGTCCCCGCTTATCTCTGAATCTTCACTCCCCAAATCTCAAGCCCAACGCTCGCTACTCTCCTCTAAAGGTACTCACTTCACGCTTCTCTGTCTCTATATTTCCATGCTCTGCTTAATTTCTCTGCGATCCATATGTTTTAATCGACAGCAATTGCTTTTAGTTCTCAGAAAATCGCTGAGATTCTATTGCTTTTGAGCTCCGATCCCTTTTAGGTTGCTGTTATACGAATCGATCATTCAGTTTACTATCCTAACTGTGTCCAATGCTTTTGATTTGGATGAATCTCTCTACCCAATCAGAGATCTACTGATTATGTTAATTATGTGAATGTAAGAATTCTGAAATCAGAGGCTTAAAAAGAAAAATCTTGATCTGAGAAATCAAGTTTTGATGCGCCATACGTGCTGGATTGTATGTTTTGTTACTGAATTATTGTATGTAATGTATATTTTGATATGTTTTTGGGCAGTATTGTTATAAACCTTAATATTATTTCAGAAAACATGGCATCAGCATCGAACAGGGGTCAAGGTGGAATTCAACAATTGCTTGCTGCAGAGCAGGAAGCTCAGCATATCGTCAATGCTGCCAGAAATGGTAAAGTTTGTTTCTTTTTCTTTGATTGTTGATGAGTTATGTATGGCAATATATGCAGGGTGTTTTGGTGTGATCTCCTGCAGTGATTGTGTATTTGCAAATTCTGATTGTTGTGTTGATCAATTAGAGGGTTAAGAAGTTGTGTGGAAGATTGTGTTCTTGGAATTACTTCCTTGTTGCGAGAGATGCTCTTTGTTCTCCATGAGGTTATATTTAGAGTCAGTAGAGATGAGAGGGGTTAATGTTCTAGCAGTCTTGACGAATTTAGAGTTTTGGTTAGGCGAATTATGTCCTAGGCTGCTAGCTTACTACTAGAGTACTAGAACCTTTGTATGGTGGTTATGCGGTTATGTTACGGTATTACCCTTTTTTCTTTTTTTTTTGTACTGGTTTTCTAGATGGACACTGAAATCCAGTATCTTGAGTTGTTTTCTAATTGCTTTGGTGTTTGGTTGCCTTCTGCTAGCAAAACTCGCTAGGCTGAAACAAGCCAAAGACGAGGCAGAAAAGGAGATCGCTGATTACCGTGCCCAAGTGGAGCGTGAATTCCAGAAGAAACTTGCAGCGGTATGTATATATTGGTGAAAGCAATATATTGATTGTTCATTAGATGGTCATGGCTTTAAAATTCCATTTTCATGTATAGAGCTTCAGATATGTATGAGCTTTGGTACCTTTGCTAGCATCAGTCATCCATGCAGTTGTAATGCTCATGGGGCAAATTCTGGATTGCATGGTAAATGACTGCCTATCATCCATGCACGATGTGGATGACTGACATTGGCAAAACCATTCTACTCGAGTGTTTTCTAGATTTATTTTTATTGGCAATATCTGTGGTAATTTTTCCCTTTCTTTCGTTGCTTGTTACTGAGCAGAGCAGTGGAGATTCTGGGGCCAATGTGAAGCGCCTTGAAGTGGAAACTGCGGAAAAGATCAATCACCTGTCAACAGAGGGCTCAAGGATATCAGGTGATGTTGTCAAGATGCTTCTGAAGCAAGTCACAACAGTGAAAAACTAATTCCATAGATGGTACAGTAGTAATTTTAAGCTCCCTCAAGTATTGTATTCTTTTGCTTGCCTGATTCATCCTGGTATGATTCCTTCTAGTATGCAGACTTGTATCTATCCTGGTATTCACTATTTGATATGTTGTGGGATATTTTTTCGAGCAACTGCTTTAATTATGTATCCTGTTAAAAAAGAATAATGTTGCAAACATTGTTACGCCATTTCGGTTGAACTTTGTACCAGTTTCATCTTTTTCAGTTGGATTAAGGGTTTATCTGGTACAATTCAAGAGTTTTCTTATACAGGGTGGGGTGCAATTTTCATAAATTTGTGGTTACTTTTGGCTGGAAGTCTTGTCTCCAAAGTTTTGGAATATGTTGTTTGATTCTTGAATTCTCTTCTCTCCCGCGTTGTCTCGTCTTCTCTCTCCGACATTTTTGCGTCTCTTCGCTCAATATGCAAAGGGCCGAAGGTTACCTCTCCTCAATATAACAAGTTGGTGCCTTATGTGGAGCTCACATAAGGATGGTGTCGTAACTGACGTACTGATCCAAAGCCAAAGATGCTGGTGAATCTCATTTTAGAATGACGTAGTAAAGCTGGTGAGTCTCATTTTGAATTTATGTGTTGGTGTCTAGAATCATGCAATTTTATACAGTATATGAAGTACTGTGAATTGAGAGCCAAATTACACCACTTAAGGTCAACTAATTCTGAATAGATTCCGCAGTTTTCCAACAAAATGATCAAGTCTAGATTTTTGAGTTCTCTGTTCTAAATTTGCTTAAAGATCATGATTTCAGGATGAACAGATTTTGGTCAGAAAATTAAAACTTGCAGCTTTTGCCGAAAAGGTTGTATATCATAATTCAATTTCGTTCTCAATCAACAGAGAGATTTTGATTGGTATTGTGCTAGGCAATTTTACTTTAAGGTATATTTTTTGATTATTCAGTACATCAAAAGATGTTGAGTGTTGTAGACTCGTAGATTTATTTGCTTGAGCTCTTAAATTCTCATAACCTCTCGCTCCTGAAGAAGTGGTGAAGTCCTATCAATTTCGACCACCCATTCTGATACACATGCCTTTAGAAAATAGAACGCGCCTAAGGAAAAAACCCTAGTAAGAGAGAAAGCCTCTCTTTCCCGGCTGAACATTGTCGGCGGCCTTGCCACAATGTCTTAGCCCGGGAGAGGAAACGTTTAGCTGGAGTGCGCGCCAATTTTGCTCGTCTTCTTCTCCTGTTTTTGTCTGGGTTGGTGGGCGAGTTGGAAGGAAGGAAGAGGTGGGATTGGAAGTTGTAGATCCAACTTTGGTGGTAGGGGAAGGGTTCAGATCCGTTCCGGCATGGGATTTTCGTGGTTGTTCCGGCGTCTGTAGTACCCGATCCGGTTTCCTTCTGTTCAGATCGGGTCTGTCTAAGTTTCTCGTGGATGCATCAGAGATCAATAGGTGATCTGAGGTCATATCGTGTCTCTGGTTGGGTTACGGCGAGTTATCTCAGGGAGGTGCAACCGAGTTTGGAAGCTTTGGCCGCAGACTTGATGGTGGCGGCCTCGTCGATCTGAGTGGGGCAAGATGGCAGAGGTGTTGATGGAGGAGTGGTGGGTCGACGGAAGCAGGCAGGTGAAGCGAATCTAGGCCATGGACCGGGTCTGGTTTTGGGTAGGCTACAGATTTCTGGGCCTATGTTGAGATTTGGGCTCGGTGGTCAAGGCTGGGCTGCTGCACTTCATTATGTTTCTGTGTGTTTTGTTTTTATCTTTTGTTTTGTTTTTGTGTTTAGCTCTTTTGATCCTTTGTGGTCGTTCTACTTGATTGGCTCTTTACAAACACCATTGATGAGTGATGATGGTTTTCACCCGTTCTTTATCACGAGTGTTCACTACTTAGGTGGCGGAGTTGACTCATGTTCTTGAAGAAGTTGACTCATGTTCTTATTTCTTCAAGAGATAGAAGCCATTTCGTTGGCGATATGTCGGTTGACTCTTCTGGTTTTGATGACCATTTTCTTAGCCTCATGGTGTACAAGAGATTTAGCTCTAGTAAGAAGTTAGGGTCGGGTCCTTTAGTCTGATGTTTGTTATAAGAGTTCAATTAGTGGCTCTGTTTTGTATTATTCATATCGTTTGTAACTTCTTCCGTATGAATGCAACCCATTTGATAAAAAAAAAGAAGTGGTGAAGTGCTGTGAATCTCAGTTTTAGGATGAGGTAACAAACCTATCCTCCAAACTTCAAGAGCCAAAAGTACTCTGATCTCTAAGCTCGTGACTCATACATACAAATCGTTAAATAGGGTGAAGTGAAATGCTGGCTGCAGTTATCTACGCAAAAACATTGGAGCTAGTTCAGCAAAATAGCTAGTTTCTCATTCTTTCCTAAGCATGAGGGGAATCCATCGCAAAAATGACCAAGCTGGATTCACTCATAAGTAGAACAATACCCCCCATTCGAATTTTCTTATATCAAATGAAGCTGTATTCTCTTGGGAATGTGAAGAAAAGGGGCTCTGATCTTCCTTCGAAAGTAGAGAAACTAGTCAGTGCTGGGAATATGGTCACCTTCGTCTCCTTGGTACTGCAATAAGAAGCACATCTCTGATCCTGTTAATCTAATCTGAAGGCTTTGGCTTTGAGTTAAGGCACATTACTATAGAAAACAACAATCCACATAGATCATACACTATTTTAATCCAACATTAAGATTGTGCAAACTGTGCAAACAAAGAAAATCCAAGATAAGGTGCAGGTACATCTTCCATCCACGGCAGACCACATGGGAAAGATGTGTGTGATACAAACATCTGGGTCCCCTTTTCATGTTCACAACCAAGGCACCCCATCATCCTCTCCATGCCCTTCAATTTCTGAAAATCAAATCATCGAGTAGGTGTGATTTGGTTAAGATTTTAATTCCGATTCTTGTATTACTAACTGAGCGAAGTTAGATCGGTAGTAGTAGTCTAGTAGAAACGAAATTTAAAATCCGATCAAAACAAAAGAATCGAAAATGATCTAACCCTCGATCCTCTTGGATTCTCTAGTCTGGATCTTGCTGCCTGAGGATTGTGACAAAAAGGGTCATGAGACTCGAGAGTGACCTAACTTCAAGGACAGGAACTATAGCAAATTGAACATGATTGCATTCCATCATAGACTTCTATACACTTGAACCATTTGAATACACTGAATTGGATTTTGGGATGGACCAGAAGATCTTTAAGAAGACCCCTCAACATTATCTATCATGTGTAACCAACCAGATGAGTTTTGGTAGCATTAGGGAGTGAGACAGATGCTACAGGGTATTAGGGGTTAGGGTTTTGACTGGTGGTAAAGCTTATTTGGAGGACCATGTTGATGAAGAAGGAGGTCATTTTGACCAGAGTCATTTAGGGTTGAGAAATCCAAATTGAGGACGGACAAGTCACAAGTGTGACCTAGCAACCACGTGATATGAGATCCCGGTTTAGGATTTCTAGGACATTTGCAGCAAATGCACACAAGCTTACGGTTTGAAAACTTGTTTGTCTAAGTTTGAACATCAAAGGTTAAAATGACTAGGGCCGTAAATGGTAATCGTGTTTTACTCGAATTCGGATGGTTGGGGTGACTCTTTTGCTATTGAAGATCAATAAGGGATGTGCTTTCACTGCATTGTTATTGAAAAATGAAAACCATTATACTTGGGTGTGGTTAGCCTTAGGTAGTAGGTTTAATCGCTATCTCATATGTTGCTAATTGAGACTGTAATTTCCATCTCTAAATAGTAAATATGTATGATCGTTGAATGTCATAACTAGAAGAAACGTGCAATTATTTGGTTGCCGAGAACCTATAAAAAGTTGGGTGAGAATGGATGCAAATTTAGGTTTTATCCACTTGTGTCTTGTGTTAAGTAAGTTAATTGACACCGTTACGATGGTGACATTATTGGAAATCAGAAACGTCACTTTGTTCGCCCATAAAATCTAACTGTAACCACCAAATTCACCCTTATCATGTGTGTCGTGTTAATGATGTCAATTTAAGTAAGTAAATTTATCCGACTTATATCTTAACGTACTGGTTATATATGGGTTGTAAGGGAAGACATTATCTAACCCTAGTAACTTAATGGGATTTTTTAAGAATATCAGCCTAAATGGACTAATCATATTAACACATGCATATTGGTTATACACCACTGAATATAAAGCGGTAAGCAGTCATTTTCGAGTAAAGTATACTTATAGTGACTTGAAACGATTACATAATATGTTAATTTTAGAGTCTCTTCTAGAACAATCTCATGAACCAGTAACGATCATGCATGGGTAAACTGAAGCCTTTTCTAGTTTCTTTCAAAAAAAGAAGAAGAGGGGTTTAGTGTTTGTGGCGGCCAACCAATAAAAAGAGGTCATAGAGGTGGAGTTATAATTTATAAAACTCCATACCCCAATATTTGTCACTTCTGTGATAGAATGCGTGACAAATCAAATGATAATGCATACGGATCCAAGAGCTTTTTCTTTTTCATAACTATGTAAATCAAGTTTTGAAAATCCTTTATTTTCTTTTTCCATAAATGAGTAACTACGGATTTTAACAAATATAACAAGATGAAAGTTCCATTCTATAAGATTGATGGAAATAATATTAGCATTTTTATTTTGGAATTTGGGTTGTCCAAATCCATGAAAGCTAGTAGTACTGAAATTAAAATGTGATGATATTGCAGCAATAGTGCTATCGTACATTCATGCCACACCAAAACCAACTTTCTGACTATAATGATCTAGTGTTTTTTTTTTTTGCCTTTGCACCAATCAAATATCTTTTGCATGAAAAACCCGCTTCTATCTCTTGCTCATTGGTACAAGTTATGAAAGTGCTCTCATTTGGATCCTCCATTTTTATCTGCATATATGATTTAGAAGTTCTTTTAATGTCACGCTTGTCCTGCACGGTTCTAATGTTTAGGTACGGAAGAGCTTTAACAATAGATTCATCATTCATACACAAAGTTATCATAGGGTACTAGTGGAGCACGTTAATGAATTGGACTCTTACAAAACACAGCAAATAGAACAAGATTCTGCGGTTTTGTGCAATGTGTTTAGCTATTGATAGTGAAGCAATATCAAATTGTCTCTTTAATTAAGTCAACTTAAGTTCCATAATAAAAGCTCCTATAGTGTGGAATTAGATCTGTATTGGTTATTGATGAGTAGATTATATCTCAAGCATGTAAATTAATGTTACATTACAAGAAAAAAATGAAGAGTGGATTGTCTCACTCTGGTGCATTTAGATTCTAAAATGTTATCAACGCGTATCGTATCTAATATGATCATTGTAGTCTTGAATTTGTGTTGCTGACACTTATCTGGTACAAAGACAATACTATATTATAATTTTCGTCACCTCATATAATTCATATCAACTTGTTAGTCCTCAAACCATAAATTTCATGTATATCTGATATAAATATGACAATTATAATAAAAGTTTACGTAACTTTAGATTATTTTAGTTTTGTAAAAATAACATGATTTAGAAATGAACACAAACATTACCGATTCATATACAACAGAAACACATCAAGACATTGTTTACACAAATTTGATACAAAACACTATCATAAATCTAAAAACGAACACAAACATGACAACTATGAAGAATCACATATGCTTCAAATAATCAAGACATAAGCACATTAACAAACAGTTCAATTATACAAGTCAATGGAGTTCCAATAGTCAAACACTTCCTCCTCTCTCTCTCTCTCCCTCCAGCCGAGCTGAACCGAGCTGAACCTCCCCACTTGTAGAAACCATGTGGCGGACTGTAATCCTCGTTTAACGCTATAACACGGTGAACAGCAGCACCTCCAAATCGAATCCGATCAAAGCTTGCAGTAAACAAAACGAACCAGACATTATTAACATTAAAATATACAACCCAGTTGATGAGCAGTAACTACTTTGCTGCAGAGAGAGTCCTTAACGGTCCACCCAAAACGGTAAAAATGGCTGCGACACCCACGTTGTTTCATCGTCACCATCCTCACTCTCACACCTCTTCAACTTCAGCAAAACCAGCACCAATCCCACCATGCAAAAGCCACACCTTTACACCACTCCATGCCATCACTGATCCAATCCCAACCAAACCATGCAAACCCACCACACCATTTCTTGGTTCTCTCAGTTTACACTGCTCTCTGTTCTTCTTCTACTTCTCTTCTTCAAAACTGCATCTGGGTTTGGATCAATGGGGCCAATCTCGGCTTCCTTTGGTGAAAGTGGCTTCTTCTGCGCCATAGATGCTAGCGGCAAGCAGGAAGTGGTCTGTTGGGGCAAGAACAGCTCGGCGTCGACACCTTCCTCGGCTTCTTTGCCTACTTCGGCGTCTTTCAGCAACATTCCAGCGATGGCTGCGCTCTCCGGCGGTGAAGGCTTTCTCTGCGGCATTTTATCCAATACTTCTCAGGCGTATTGTTGGAGCTCCATTGCCCCAGGTATAGATCTCGTACCACCCACTTTCAAGACCAACGCTTATTCTCATATTGCCGCAGGGAAAAGCCACGTCTGTGCCATCAGAGGCTCTTATTATTCCGATCATGAATTGGGTACAGTGGATTGTTGGGAGATTTATGAAACTGGGAATAGTACTCTGAGTTCAAAACAGAGTACTCTGTTTTATGACCAGTCAATCAGCAATCTTGTTTTCAAAAGGGTTGTTTCTGGTGAAGGGTTTAGCTGTGGTGGGATTAGAGAAGGAGGGCTTGTTTGCTGGGGACCCAACTCTGCTAATTTAGGGGTCTCTGGTGTGCTAGACAATTTCACAGCTTTGGCTTCAGGGAAGGATTCACTGTGTGGAATTTCAGAGGTGACTGGTCAGGTTCAATGTTGGGGTGATGCTGATTTGTTAGCTGGTCATCCTAATGATACCCACTACGTGGCGCTGGCCGCTGGGGCTCGCCATTTTTGTGGGATTAGAGAAGATAACCATGGAGTTGAGTGTTGGGGGATCTTCAACTCTTCTTTGGTTCCTAAAGGCCCAGGGTTTGTGGCAATTGCTTCGTCTGATTTCACTACTTGTGGGATTAGGGAGGATGATCTGGTGTTGGATTGTTGGGCTTCTAATGCAACTTCCTCGCAGAAACCCGAGTATGATCCTCCATTGGAGTTGTGTAGTCCGGGTCTTTGTAGTGCTGGTTCTTGTGGTGTGGGGAAGTTTGCTTTCAATGCTAGTGTTCTTAATGAGGTGGATTTGACAAGCTTGTGTGTTAGAACAGATCTAACGATTTGTTCACCTTGTGGGTCGAATTGTTCTGAAGGATACTTCTTGTCGAGTTCATGTACTGAACATGCTGATAGGGTGTGCACAGCTTGCTCTCTTTGCCAAAATAGCACTTGCTGGGATATTTGTGGGCTTCAAGCACCTCCAGAGATGAAGAGGAAGCTTTGGCATCATATTCGGAGATTGGTGATCATATTCGGGTCTTGTGCTTTGGGTTTCTTGTTGGTGTTAATCAGTTGGTGCTTTCTGCCCCGTTTGACCACTTCTCGTAAGGAAGAAGGGACCAAGAAGCAGTTCAAGTCTTGCATTGGCAAGCCAGAGTTGGAAGCAGACAATAATGAAGATTCAGAAGCTCCTCTATCTGTTGTTCCATGTCCTGGGCTGGCTCAAGTGTTCAGACTATCGGAACTAAAAGATGCAACCAACGGGTTCAAGGAGTTTAATGAGCTTGGTAGGGGAAGCTACGGCTTTGTTTACAAAGCTGTGCTAGCAGAAGGGCAGCAAGTTGCAGTCAAGAGAGCAAATGCTGCCACTATAATTCACACAAACAGTAGGGACTTTGAAATGGAACTAGAAGTTCTTTGCCAAATCCGACACTGTAATATTGTGAACTTGTTAGGTTACTGCTCTGAGATGGGAGAGAGGCTGCTTGTATACGAGTACATGCCCCATGGTACACTTTATGACCATCTCCATGGTGGTCTTTCTCCTCTAAACTGGGGCTTTCGTTTAAAAATTGCAATGCAGGCTGCAAAGGGGCTCGAGTACCTTCACAAGGAATTCGTGCCTCCCATTGTCCACCGTGATGTCAAGACCTCAAACATTCTTTTGGATTCTGAATGGAGTGCAAGAATTGCAGATTTCGGACTCCTTACTTCTAATGACAAGGATCTTGGTGGGGATTTGGAGACTGATGTTTACAACTTCGGGAGAGTACTGCTAGAGATTCTCAGTGGACGGAAAGCTTATGACAGAGATTACGATCCTCCAAGTATAGTTGAGTGGGCATTGCCTTTAATAAAACAGAACAAAGCAGCTGCCATCATTGATCGTTATGTAGCTCTTCCGAGAAATGTTGAACCTTTGCTTAAACTTGCTGATATAGCAGGACTAGCTGTTAAAGAAAAGCCTAACGAGCGTCCTACCATGTCTGATATTGCATCTTGGTTGGAGCACATTGTGAAAGATGGTTTGACCTTGTAATTGCTGAATCAGTTCGCCGGATATACATCAAACATTGGTCAGTAAGTTATGTTCTTCCCCAACTGTACATCTCTTATGAGCTTCTTGTAAATTACGTTGGTTACTCCTTTACTCTTTTTTCTTTGTTTCTCATTATATTTCCCTTAATCCTCACAAAGTGAAGGGAGCAATTATTTTTTGTACCACTCCACATAAAAGTCCATCTCATATTTTGGCTTCTCATGTACTGCATGGGAGAGCAGTCTCTACTTGAATTTGAGAAAATTATTTCAATGCACATTATCCTGATAGACTAACACATTCTTTGTGAAGACCTCACATTTCTTATCATCTACTTTGTTTTAGGGATATAATGCTTTCATTTCAACTGAATGCTCGACTATGACAGTAACATTTTGATTTTACTTCTTTGATGGCTGTGAACTTTATATTGCTATGTTTACAAATGAATCCATAGATTACTTGTCAAAGAAGTGTTTTAAGTTGACTTCTATTGCCAATTTAGAGATAGGAAAACTACTTCCTACCAAATATGTGTCTTGCAGTCCCTTAAGAGAAATGGAAATCAAGAACTCAATGGAACAGATAAACAACCTTAGCTTTATGAGCACAAGAGAATGCAAACTAATGGTAGGCCCAAAATGATCCGTTCTTTCTCATTTCAGCTTCTCTCTTACGCTCTCATGTCCACGTGAACTGGGTTTGTTAAGCTGAGGTTTCTTTATGCTAGTAGTAGCTAGTTGACTGGTAGACTAGGAAATAGTCGGGTACGATGCCCTTTAATTTCATCTTCTTTTCTTCTTTTTATATTTACTCTTTTGTTATTTAGGCTCATATCACAGCCTGGTTCACCATTTACTAGTGTCTGTGCTGCAGTTTATGAACTTTGGGATGCGTAATAACAGAAACAGTTGCAGAAACATAGGCATTAGTTCTGTGGAGGTAACTTGTACACTTGTATTTTGCAAAATACTATCAACAACAGCAAGAAAGTGAATCGCCTCCACATTTCACAATTAATCAAACAATGCAAAGTCAAAAGAAAAAAGGTGGTGTTGAGTTAGATTATCTCTGAGTTCTCCACTTGGAGTTGGATGATCTTATATACTAAGATGTCCAAAAAAAGAACCAACCTTATCTGTTGGCTGAAATGATCTTCCTGGGACAGCTTCATAAAAGAAAAAACCACACATGATCTTTACGAGGATAACTTGAACTCCTCAGATGAAAAACGTGTTTGAATGGTACTAGCTGCGGAGCCCCTGGAGAAAGTACTCTGATCACCTGACTGATGCTGATCCATTTTGATGTTTGTAAAATCAGAAACAAGTCCAGGTTGTGAAATCTGATAATCTTTCATTTCAATCTCACCCGCCAACATCTCAACAGTCCTTGTCATTCGTGGCCGGAGTCTTGCCATTTCTTGCACACAAAGAAGGCCTACTTTTAAGAATCGTAGAGCTTCATCTTTGGGGAAGTTCATATGAAGTGTAGGATCAACTAGCTGCAGGAGGTTGTCGGCCTTGTATGATTCCCATGCCTGCAAGTTCACAATGTGGCTTAAATTCTATTATGCGATGAAAGCATGACCAAGCCAGTAGTATATAATCAAGTGCTCTTGTCTATTTACCTTCTGAACCAGAAATTGCTCCCCAAGTTGCATATCAAAATCCACAATTGCACGGCCGCTGACAATCTCCAACAGCAGAACTCCAAAGCTGTAAACATCTGATTTCCGCGTCAAGCGTCCGCTAATAGCATATTCTGGAGCAAGATAACCCCTTTTGGATCATTTTGAGAAACCCCATTAGCATGGAACATCAAGAATCCAAAGGCAGAACGATAATGTATAGAGGCAGAAGTAGTGATTCAAACTTACATTGTCCCAGCAACCCGAGTACTGATATGAGAATGGTTTTCTCTTAACAGCTTCGATAAGCCAAAATCTCCAACCTTTGGCATGAAGTTTTCATCAAGAAGTATGTTACTCGCCTTAATGTCTCGGTGCAGAATATGAGGTTCAACCTCGAAATGCAGATAGGCAAGTCCACGAGCTATTCCTAATGCAACGCTCCTCCTTAAATCCCAACTAAATTTCATCCTGTTTTGCTCTCCACCTAATATCAGCAATATATGACAACCCAATTTTCCTATTAAAAGTTTGATTCTTCACAATGAGGATCATTAATTAAGACCCAAAATGATAGAATTGAAACATAGAATTACCTAATAAAGTGTGTGCAAGACTATTGTTTATCATGTAATCATAGACCAAATATCTGGCAACACCATCAACACAACACCCTCGCAATTTAACAAGATTTTCATGACTGATTACAGAAAGTGCAGCCAATTCAGCTATGAACTCCCTCTCTCCTCGCATCGATTCGAGTTCGATGGAGAGCACCTTTATAGCCACAAAAGTACCATCCTTAAGCTTACCCTGTAAAATTTAACCCAAAAATTAACCCCCATATTCACTATATGCAGGATTTCTATGTTGCAGGAGAAGAGAAAACACCTTAAAAACTGAGCCAAAGCCACCTTCTCCAAGCTTGTTCGAGGCGTGGAAGCCATTAGTGGCAGATTTCAACTCCTTGCAAGAGAAAATTCTGAAATTTTCCTGATCTTGACCATCTGGGTTTGGTTGGGTACAGAAAAATACATTAAAAACTAAATAAAATAACTTAGAAACAGAGACAAAATCATGAAGAACATCATTCCTGACAGGAACATAAACTAAGCACACCAAACATTCTTACTACAACTAACCTTGCCTCAATCTTTGAGGGGCTTCTCCAGGTGAGGAGTGGAAGCAATTTGTGCAGGGAATTGGGAACTTCATGTACTAAGTTGTGTGATTGGAAATTGAAATCTTCAAAAGTTGGGGTAACCAAGAGGAATAGGATTTTAGAGAGAAACCCAAGATAGAAGAAGCTTTGGGGAAAAAATTGAAATGAAGAGGTGCATTATATTATTGCCCGCGGCTTTTGACTTCATTGGGATGGGCTGCAGCTAGCTAGTCTTTCCATTTCCAAGTTTGAACTAGTTTGGAGATTTTCCATTTTGATTTTTATATTCCTTGCTGCAAGAGTAGTCTCTGCAAGACTGCTTGGTCAGTCAGCCTCTTATCAAACTTTGGTGAAGAAAATTGGTTGAATTTGCCGGCCTTTTATAAGCAAAATTTCTGGTACGTCATGAACTATAGGACAGGGAATGAATCAAACTCCTAGCAAAGCATATTATTGGCAGACGTACGTACGTACTCTTGGTGGCGGTAAACTTGATTCATGCAATATTAGTTTCACTGCTTGAAATTAGTTTACTGATTTACAAGTACTGGTCTAAATTACAGTATCAATGATCATTGACCGTGTAACACTACATTTACTAGTCTACCATCCATGTAAAAAATTCGATTGCTGCATTGCACGTACATTTCTCTCAAGTGAGTTGCTAATTAACATGAACACGGCTAGAAGTAAAGACAAAGATGCGAAAAGTGAAAGCGTGCAAGATTGAAACGACAAGTGTTTGGAGACCCATTTTGGATCAATTTGCTCACATTTGGACTTTTGGAAGGTCTAAACGAGACAAAGCTTGAATATTATTCATGGTATGTCTGGCCATTCTATCGTGCATGGGTGACTGCTTACTAGTGTTTCTTCAGATATTGACAGAGATTATGACACTTACCGGCATCTTTAGGGTAACTTCATTGAAGGTTTGTCCTAAACAATATTTGTTCAACAAATCAAAGACATGATCACATTTTGTCTATTCACACCTTAGCGCTCTTTCAAACTTGATTGATTTTCACACAAGCAACGTATGGCATTTTATCGTATGATGGGGATTTCAGTTACCAAACAACCTTGGGGACATATCATTGAAGAATCTATGGAAATTATGATTATAGTGTTCTCGTTAATCTAAGACATTTGTGTATCAAGTTTCACAAAACCTGTAATGAAGTGATCATGTTCATAACGAGCATTGTGAATCACTTACATATCTTGTTTAAGATATACGTTGATTAAGAGACTAGATGCGATGCAGATTGGAGATTGACCGATTCCATACATTAGTAGACTAGTTTGGCTTGACGTGGAATTAGTATATATACCTCAATATTAAGCTAGTTTACTTGATATACATGTCCGCTTATGTATCTTTGATGACCATTTCTGATAATACTTGCATATTGAAAAGTGTCATTGTACAAGTTATAGAAAAGATAGAGCACTATCGATGACGATGAATACTTGCATGGTTTGCCCCGGTGAGCTAGGTTTCTGTAGACACAGTTGAATTAGTGAATTAATCAAAGTTTGAAAGGAGGACTAGAAGGTGTCAGCAGTCTCACAGATAATAGAAACTTCTTAATTAATTTCCCATCAATAGAATATCTACATACGTTTATCTCTCTCTCTATATATGTTTGTTTGGGAACAAGTCGTACACGCCTACAGTGCGCTTAGTTTACGCTATGGAATGGAATAGTTTCTCATATTTTCAGATTATGGTCTAATATAGATTCCTGAACTGATTATATAATCAAAACTACAACGAATCGAAGTTGGTGTAGAGAAGTTTGATTTTCTCTTCGTCTGCAGAAAGCGCGCGAGGGTTCCGCATATTCAACTGAAAGAAACTGATTAGCTAAGTTCGGCAACAAATTACATTAATTAATGTGTGGTAATTAACTAAGTCCACGTAACCACGTACAATGCTAGTAGAAAATGGATTGCCAAGCCGCCCAAGCGTATCAAATACTTGTAGACAGCAGAGACCCTTTTAGCTAGCTAGGGTTCTACCCCAAAGTCGAGATAAACCATTATTCCAGTCATAAAAATTAATTGAAATTTTAATTGTAGAGGACTTTGATTTATCCTCTTGTATGCCAGAAGGTTGGGGTCATTCTGATCCGTCTTTGATCTTAATTTCTAACTTCACCTATCATTTACGTGATCAATTATTGTAAAACCAGAGAGTCTTCTTCAGTTCTTTTACCCCAAATTCATGACGAATATGTTCTACGATATCGTACAATTGAGGAGGCTCGAACTAAACTCCATTAAGGAAGTTAACTACTATTATTGGAATGTAGGATAATTTCCAAGAATATAACACTAGGGAAAGCAATTCACTAACTGAATTATATTTTGGTCGACGCCAGTGTTGATCGATTATATGGTCGATAAAGATGATCTGTTGATTGATATATTTGGTGGTTAAATTGTGAGGTAGCTAGTTGATCGAGTGACATGAGATATGCCATCTTTCTTCTATAATTGAAAGAAGCATCAAGTCTAGCTTTGAAGAGATGGAGCCAGGTTTAATGTCAATGAGCTAGATTCAAACTATTCCTTTACAAGTATAAGGCAGTTGCAAAAGAAATTAAGTTAGGTAATAGTGTTTTGCAATGGAAAACTTGCGTTCGGACTAGTATGTACATGTGCATCCGGACTCTCTCTTATTTACATACTTTTGGTAATGAAATTCATAATCTTAACCATTTAGAAGTTGCATATACCAATAAAGATCACCTATGCAAAAAATCAATGTAAACAAAATTAGTTTGCTCAGCCGATTGCATTAGTTAAACAAATTGACAGTTCTGGTGAAAGTTAGCAGTCTCATGATCAGACGTTCATTTGTTTGATATATTCGGCTGAGCAATCGATCTTTTTTTACATTGATTTTTTGCAGAGATGATCTTTATTGGTATACGTTAGACTATAAGCTTTAATTAGTTACTAGTTTGTGCTTACTTAAGCCAATTACAATTAGTCTGTTTAGTTAATTAGCTTATTCTGAGCAGTGTTGGCTCTACACGTGTTTATCACGTGCTTATCTTTCAGCTGTATATAAGCTTGTAACCTCAGATTCTTCTGTTAATCTAGATCATTCATTTGCAGCCTTATCTTCTTCTCTAAGCTTTCTCTCTAGCTTTTATGGTACCAGAGCCTTGGTTTTGATCCAGGGAAGCTTCGACGCCATTGCAGCGGTTCTTCTTCTTCTTTCTTCTCGTCTGCGCTCTCTCTCTCCTCAGCAGCTAAGTGTCTTCCCTAAGCTCTTTTTCATCTTTCGAATAGCAAATTGTTGACGAAGCATATTTGATTCCTTGCTGTTTGAGTCGATTATGATGTATCGAAGCTTTGGATTTTCATTCTGATTCTATTGATGTTAGTTTTATTCATCAATTTTGTCTAAATCGTTCTAGATCTGATTTGGAGCAGTTAAACCCTAGCTATTCGCTGTGATTCAATATCTTGTGATCTTTCATTCTTTCATTTTCTCGTGTCAATAGCCTTTGAGTTTTCCGTTTTTCTTTATCAAACCCTAGCTTGTCGTTTCAGTGCTATAGTCATGGATGCTTCATCTCATATCTCTACTCATACTACTGTTTTGCTTCCTAATATAATGTTGGATGAGTCTACCTATCCGGCATGGCTTTACATAATGGAGATGTTTCTTGATAGTCTACATCTATTTGGTTTTATTGATGGCTCAATCCCTAGTCCTCCACAGTTAGTTACATCCTCTGATGGCACCACTTCTCTTTCTCCTGAGTATGTGAAATGGAAAACTCAGGATAGAAATATTATGAATATGCTTGGCCAAACTTTGGGTCCTGTTGCCACAAACTGTGCTACTGGTAGTAAATCTGCACAGGAGCTTTGGAGTAGACTTAAGACTAAGTTTGCAGATTCTAATAAGCAAAACATCCTGCAACTGAAATCCAATCTTCAGAACATTAAGAAAGGTTCTGATGATATAGAGACCTATTTGGATAAAATCAAGGCTGCTAAGGATGCTCTTGAAACTGTTGGTGTGATAGTTGATGATGATGATATTGTGATTACAGTGCTTAATGGTTTGCCTAATGAGTATGCTGCAATTAAGACTGTCATTCGATCTCAGTTTACTTGCTCGCCACTTCATCAGCTTAAGACTCTGTTGAAGTCTGCTGAATTGGATATTAGCAATGAGTCTCACAGCATTCAAACTCTTCTTACTGCCATGCTTGCTAATTGCAAAGTTGCCACTGCTTCTGATCAGAGTTCCTCAAGTTCTATTACTTCATCAGCTTCTACAAGCGCTACTGCTGCATCTCTTACTCCTATTACTACCTCTAATGCTGCATCACTCACTCCTATACTGCCTACTCCACCTATTCCACCTGTTTTTGCTACTTCATCTTTTACTTCCACTCCTCCTATCCTTCCTACACCTTCATATCCACCAAGATTTTCAAATACTCAATCAATGCCTTCATATTCCTATCCCACTCCTCACCCATATATGCCATTTACTCATGTTCCTTTTGGATACTCTCCTAATCCTTCTTATAACATGTTCAATAGTCCCTCTGGTCCTACTAGATTTTATGCTGGTGCAAACACAGGAGGTAGAGGTTCTTATGGTTCTGGTAATCCTCGTTTTAACAATGGTGGTAGAGGACGAGGCTCACGTAATGGAGGACGTGGTTTTAGAAACAATGGTGGTAATGCAGGTCCATCTATCATTTGTCAGTGGTGTAACATACCTGGACATTCTGCAAAGACTTGTAGGTCTCTTCCTACTGTTCAAAACAACTCCGGCAACAACTTCAGTGCAACTCCTCAAGGTGCCTGTCAGTATTGTAATCAATATGGTCATACTGCTGATGGCTGTTTCTTCATCATTGGCTTCCCAGACAGACAAACTGAGCAAGGCAATGCTGCCACTGCAATGCTAGCTTCTGCCACCATGGCTCCTCAATTTTGGCTTTGCTGATACTGGAGCCACAAATCATATGACCAACAATATGGAGCATCTGAATAATATCACTTCTTACCCTACAACTGATGGTGTTCAGATTGGTAATGGTGAAAAATTGCACATTACTCATTCTGGTGATACAAAATTGGGGTCTTTGAAAGTTGATGATGTTTTAGTCATCCCTGATATTGCTGCTAATTTACTCTCTATCTACCAGTTGTGTAAGCAAAACAACTGTTTGGTCTGGTTTGACGAGTTTATGTGTGTGATACAGGATAAGGTGCAGGGCAAGGTTGTGTACAAGGGACTGAGTGAGCATGGTCTATATCCTCTTCCATTTCAGCTTCCATTGATCAACAACAACAAAGACAAGTCTTTTTCTCAGTCCAACAGTTCTACTTCAGCAATTTCTTCTTCAGTTTGTGTGAATAAAGGTGTCTCTAGCCCTCAGAACTGCACTGCTTTCATTGGACAGAAAGTTCAACAATCGTTATGGCATAAACGTTTTGGTCATCCCACAAATGATGTTGTCAAACTGATGCTTCAGAAGAGCAAGCTAGGATCAGTTTCTGATATAGACACATATGTGTGTGAGCCATGTCTTTTAGGCAAGTTTCATAAACTTCCCTTTCCCATTTCTACCTCTAGCAGTGCAGCTCCTTTTGATTTAGTTCATTCTGATGTATGGGGGCCTTCGCCTTATGTTTCCATTGATGGTTTTAGATACTTTGTTTTGTTCATCGATAATTGTACCAAGTTCACTTGGATTTTCCCTATGAAATACAAAAGTGAAGTACTGTCTTACTTCAAGTCTTTGTGTGCCATGGTGTCTACTCAATTTCATTCTATTGTTAAAGTGCTAAGAAGTGATGGTGGTGGTGAATATGTCAATGCAAAGTTTAAGGAATTTGTTTCTCAGAATGGAATCATTCATCAGATCTCTTGTCCTTACACACCAGAGCAAAATGGTGTTTCAGAGAGGAAGAATAGGCATATCAGGGAAACTGCAGTTACCATGTTGCAGCAAGCTTCACTTCCAGATCAGTTTTGGTTTCATGCTTGTGCTACTGCCACTTTTCTAATTAACAGAATGCCATCTAAAACAATTCAGCTGAAATCTCCTTATGAGTGTTTATATCAGAAGCTTCCTTCAATTGATATGCTAAGGGTGTTTGGTTGTGCTTGCTATCCTCTAATGACACCCTATAGATCTAACAAGCTTAAACCTAAGACTGTTAGGTGTGTGTTTGTTGGCTTTGCTGCCGGATATAAAGGTTTTGTATGCTACAGTCCTACTCTCAGAAAATATGTCATTTCCAGACATGTATTCTTTGATGAAACTACCTTTCCTTATGCTGTGAGTAAAGATAAAAATGCAATGAGCAAGGTTACAGCTTCAACTTCAAGTCTTCAGCCTACATATTTGCATCCTCTTACTGTTGTTACACCATGCTCAACTTCAACTCAGTCCCCAACAATGCCAATTCCTGCACCTACTTCAACTCAGTCCAACTCTTCAGGTCAGCATCCTACTGATTCAACTCATGTTCATGCTATTATTTCAGATGCTGATACAACTGGTGATTCTCCTACTTGTAATGAGCCTCCACATGTTAGCGCTGCATGCGACTCTGTTGACAATGATCCTGTTCTTCATGTATCTCCATCTACAAACCCTTGTGATATTTTCTCATCCAATAGCAACACTTGTGTTCTTTTTAATGATGCTGATGGGGTCATTTCTCTTGCATCCACTCCTGGTCATGGTGACATTTCAGTTGTTCTTAACAGTGCTAAATCTTCTCTTTCTAGTACTGTATTAGATGCTCATATTCTGCATCCAGTTGAAGGTATGGCACCTTCATGTCAGAATGATCATGTCATGCTAACTCGTGCCAAGAGGGGTATTTCTAAGAAAAAGTGTTTTATTTCCCTTCTTAATCATATTTCTTCTGATCCTAGTGCTACTGAACCTGCAAACTATAAAGATGCTCTCAAAATTCCAGAATGGAAGGCAGCAATGGATGAGGAGTACAGTGCTCTTATGAACCAAAAAACCTGGACTCTTGTTCCTCTTCCAGATGGTAAAAATCTAGTCTCTTGCAAATGGTTGTTTAAGGTTAAAAGAAATGCAAATGGCAGTATTGCAAGACATAAGGCTAGGTTGGTTGCTAAAGGTTTTAGCCAAGAATATGGGGTGGATTATGAGGAAACTTTCTCTCCTGTTGTTAGGCACACAACAGTAAGGCTTATTTTGTGTCTTGCTGCATATTACTCTTGGAAACTTCATCAACTTGATGTAAAAAATGCCTTCTTGCATGGATTATTATCTGAAGAAGTTTATATGACACAGCCTGGTGGTTATGTGAACCAACATGCACCAAATTTTGTCTGCAAACTTAACAAATCTCTCTATGGTTTAAAGCAGGCTCCTCGTGCATGGAATGAAAGATTCACCAATTTTCTTCCTTCACTTGGTTTTACAGCTTCTTATTCAGATCCGAGCTTGTTTGTTTTGCACTCTCAGATTGGTCATGTTTTCCTTTTACTCTATGTGGATGACATTATTATTACTGGATCATGTGAATCTCTCATTCAGGATGTCAAGTCTGCTTTGCAAAAAGAGTTTGATATGAAGGACTTCGGCAAATTGCACTTCTTTCTTGGTCTTGAGATTGAGTACAGATCAGATGGGCTGTTTGTTTCACAGCAAAAATATGCAAAAGATCTTGTGCATAAGTCTGGTATGGATGACTGCTTTTCTCACTCTACTCCATGTAAGTCTGGACTGAAATTACTAATAAATGATGGTGAGCCTTTGCAAAGTCATGATGTTACTCTTTTCAGAAGTCTAGTTGGGTGTTTGCAGTATCTTACCTTCACCAGACCTGATATTGCCTATGCTACAAATTCAGTGTGTCAATTTCTTCATTGCCCTACTGATATGCATTTTCAGGCTGCTAGAAGAATTATTAGCTATGTCAAGGGCACTGTATCACAGGGGATCTTTTTCAGGAAGGGTGTCATGCCTAAAGCTACAACTGATTTTTCTCTTCTTTTACATGCCTATTGTGATGCTGACTGGGCAGGAGATCCCAATGACAGGAAATCTACTACAGGCTTTGTTATATTGCTCATTGATTCTCCCATATCTTGGTGTTCTAAGAAGCAAACTGCTGTTTCAAGGTCCTCTACTGAAGCTGAGTATAGGAGTATGGCTGATACCACTTCTGAGGTCCTTTGGTTGATTCATTTGCTTAATGATCTTCAGCTTAAGCCTACAGAGATTCCAACACTGTTTTGTGATAATATTTCAGCTCTGGCCTTGGCTACAAATCCTGTGTTTCATTCAAAGCTTAAGCACATTGAGGTTGATGTGCATTTCACAAGAAATCAAGTTAAGGCAGGTCATCTACAGCTTCAATTTGTTACTTCAAAAAATCAACTTGCTGATCTCTTTACAAAGGGCCTTTGTTATCCTCAACATGCTCATCTGTGCAGCAACTTGATGCTTCTTCCCTCCCATCAAGTTGAGGAAGGGTGTTAGACTATAAGCTTTAATTAGTTACTAGTTTGTGCTTACTTAAGCTAATTACAATTAGTCTGTTTAGTTAATTAGCTTATTCTGAGCAGTGTTGGCTCTACACGTGTTTATCACGTGCTTATCTTTCAGCTGTATATAAGCTTGTAACCTCAGATTCTTCTGTTAATCTAGATCATTCATTTGCAGCCTTATCTTCTTCTCTAAGCTTTCTCTCTAGCTTTTAGTATATGCAACTTCCGAACGATTAAGATTATGAATTTCATTGTCAAAAGTATGTAAATAAGAGAAAGTCTGAACGCACATATACATACTAGTTTGAACACAAGTTTTTATACTGCAGTGGATCTGGAGCATCGATAAGGTGTTTTTCGGTTTTCGTTTGTTTACTCTTTACACACTGTTTTCATGAGCATATGAATTTTGGTAGCTAGCATGAACTTCCTTTTAACAACACCTAAACCAGCTCCATTAATTTTTATGAAAATTCATTAGGTCTCAATAGGTTGCTCTCTTATCTGCAAAGTTCTTCTCAGTAAGTTCGGATGTGTAGGTTCATATAATTCGAGGTTTAAAAACTAAGAAATTTCAACGGATGAACACTTTAAAGATCCTACAAAGATTATATATGCTTAAACAATTGTCATATATATATATATATATATATATCAAATAATGATGTATTGACAACTTTCTTCAATCATCATGATAATATCAAATTATATGGCGTTATTGGAGCATCAATGAACATTTTTAAGATTCCTCCTATCCTATGGGGTTCAATGGTTCGTATATAGGGACATCAGGACACAATTGGACAAGTGGGGGAGAAAACCCCAAGTATATGATTCCACATTTTGGTTTATTAAGTACTATTAATCCAACATGCTTAAAGTCTTAATTACTTAACTAATATCATTTTGTTATCTAGTAATCGTTTTGATATACTTGTGTCTGCGTTGCATTCCTAGTTAATTATCTAGTACGTATTTGTCAGAGTCAATATGGATGAAACATTTGGATCGATTAGCTATATATCTTTGGCTAATTACAAGTGGAAAACAAATTAGTTTGTGTAACATTTTCGTCCGCCTCCTTTGTTGAAGCAACATTCATTACATGATCAAGTAGAGACCGATATCAAAGTTACTAGCTAGCAAATGACATCAGTAATGCCTCTTGACTTGTTCATTACATCTATTTCTTTTGGTTAGCTTATGCCTGGCAAGTTCTTACCTCGTGACTTGTTGATGTTTGGTATGGTTAATTCGATCTGGGTTCAAGTGTTCGTTTGGTTAATTCGATTTGGTATGGTTATTTGTAAGTTAATTTGTGTTCGTTTAACCGCCTAAAAAAAGGAGTAACTTGGCAATGATGATTTTCAAGTATAAAGGTCATAAAAAAGGAAGCCCTTATAATAAGGACTCTTAAGTTTAGAATTAGTTGATTACTTTTCAGTTTATGGTTTAAAAAACTCATTTTTCGATCACATTTTGACATCTCATCCGTTCAGTTTAGGTTTATATGAGTAGATCATTTCTACAAATTTTCAGCCAAATTAGTGTTCGTTAAAATAACAAACTAGATCAAATTAATGGACGAACCAAATCTGTCAAATATGAATCGTACAAGTTCATAATTGATAAATCACACTTATGAATGTCTTAACAATTTTCGATATAGCTGAAAATTTAGAGAAATGATATACTCATAAATATCTATAAACTGAACGGTCAAGATATGGATATAAGATCGAAAGGTGAGATAAGCCGAAAAGTCTTCACCAAGTTCTCAACTTAAGGATCCTCTCTAAAAGAGCATGGTAAGATAATGTGGTTGTGCCATGTCAGCTGCCATCTAAGATGGACTCTAGATAGTTTCTTAAAAGATAGTTCACCTAACATTACTCGGTCATATATAGTTACACAATCCAACTTGATTCCTCTCTTTCTTTGCTAGAATAAGGATGATTTCTCTCTTTTTACATGATTCAATAAGATTATAGCTCCAAAGTGGAATGGAATTAGCATAACCGCAGAAGCAGATAGTGCACGTATATTATTGGGGAATGGACTGGATAATGTGATCGGTTGTTTACACAGTAGCGACATCATTCCATAGCATGAAGCCATGAATGAACTCAGAACTGGCATAATGGTACTTATACATAATGGATATTGATTTATTATAATGGGAAGTGTTGCGTTGCCCACTGGTGTGTCATGCTTAGACACACAATCTTAGTATATGACTATATCATGTACCATCTTAGTATAATTTTCAAATTTGTTATGTTATTTTATTAGCTGTTTGATGAGATTTAATTTTATTTAAAGAGTTTTTTTTAACAATTTTATCATTAAAATATTAAATTAAGGGTTCCTTTAATCAAGAACTTGATAAATCTTTATTTCAAATTTCTCAAATTAGCATCGGTATCAATTTTTCGTGTGCTCCAATGAGAAGAATATAGAATATTTTATTAAGTAATGTAAACTATTTTATTGTTATAATTAATAAGGATATATAATATTTTATTGTTGTAATAAATGATGAAATCTCCAACTGATTTTTTTTTTCTTCATAGAGTTTGACTTTTATTTTTCTATTTTAGAGAAATTTTTAAAAAGCTGTTGGAGATACTCTCAATGTTATTCAAGTTATTCAGAATTTTGGAATGGGTTGTCTCCTCTCTCTCTCCCCTTACCCTAACCCTCATCTTTTTGACGGCGATGGTGGGTGTTGGGATGGTGGCGGCAACATACTTTGTGATGTCAAGACGTCAGGCATCGGGATTGTTGCGGCTCTCCCTCTCTTCTTCTCCTTAATATGTGGCCGCAGAGGGGATGATTGATCCACTATGGAATTGTTCTCATTATTTTGGCTTGAACGATTCTCAAGGTGCAACAATGGTGGCTGAGACTCGGGGTTGGCTCGGGTTAAAAGCTATAGAGATGGTATAGAGGCCTCGTGAGTTAACTGATGACGTCAAAATCTATGGACTTTAGTTCAGGGCCGGATCAGTGGTTGGATTGGAGTGGTGGTTATGCCGGTGGATACGAATTAAAGACGCATCGAGGATGGGCTTATGGACTTGCCGATGTGGGTGTTTCTCCAGTTGGGCTTTACACTGATGATCCAGGCCTTAAGGTCGCGGTCAGCGCCGCCGCTAGCTGGTGGTGACAATGTGTTGATGATGGCTAGTTTGGGTTTTGGGTCTAGTTTAAAGTTAGGGCTGCAAAGGTTGTGTTAGGCTTTGGGCCTAGGTGTTGATTATGGGTCACTTTGGGCTGATTCAGTTCTTTGGGGTCTGATGGACTTTTTAGGTTCTTCTGGTTGTTGTTCCAGGGAGACCTATCTATGTATGGTGGTTTCAGTGTCATGAATAAGTTAGGCATGCCTAACATGTCGTGGTGCCTAGAGTCACACGGAGACCTACCTAGAGTTGCAAGGAGACCTGCCTAACATGCCTAACTTTTTAGGTTCTTCTGGTTGTTGTTCTAGGGAGACCTACCTAGAGTCGCAGAACTCATCAAAAACCCTAGAGTCTAATACCTCAATTAAGCACCAACCCAATTACCATAACCGATAATTAGCAACATAAACTTCAAATTCAGCACAAAAACAACTTAAAAATCCCTCAAACTCGAGCAAAAGCCAAAACAGAAAATTTTCCCCAAATTCGATTCCAGACGATTCTATCTCTCCCCAAATTACTTCTGTTTTTTCCTCAATAATACAAGATCGGGTATTACCCAATTCAAGATCTTGCTACTGTTCCCAACAAACAAGAAAATAACCTCATCAATCAAGTTACCCACCTCGATTCAATTTGATTGCGGATAAAAATATTAGTAGAGGTCACACAGCTCACGCGTTAACGAGGACAACGGAGCCTGACGGGGAGTTGATTTGCACGCATCAATCGCAGCTTGACACGTACTCCTCCCAAAGTACACAATGATTATGAACTGTGTACATTCTAGAACTCACCTCCAATGCGAATCCATCCTCAACTTCCAAACAAATCATCGTTGTAGCATGCGATTCCAAACATATTACGCACACACAAAACTCCAACCCTACAAAACATTCTCAGAATACAATACTGCAACAAGTACGTTATACCTACGCACAGTGCCGGCCCATGGGCTGTGCCAAGTGTGCGGTTGCACAGGGCCTCCAATTTTGGAAGGGTTTAAAAAAAAAATTGTACACCTATATTATGTAGAAAGATGTAGCCAATTACCAATTGGAGTTGTAGTTTGGTTGGTTTTTTCTTTGGATTTGTGTTTTGGAGACCCAAGTTTGAATCTCCACACACACATTTTAATTTCCTGAGTAAATTGAATTTTTTACCCAGTGTGTTTTTTTTTAAGGGTTAAATTTCCTTATTATCCCTCCCCCCCCCCCCCCCCCCCCCCTCCTTCATTTGGGTGAATTTCCTCATGATCACTTTCGTAACCCTCAGTCCCCCACTTTCGTAACCCTCAACTCGGCGATTCCAATCTCCACGGCCGGCGGCACTGCACAAGAATTAGGGTTTTGGCGTCCAATTCCGCCCCAAATTTCAATCATTCAACCAACAATATATTTAAGATCAACGATTTTGAAAGGTAACCTAATATGCTTTTACAGAGCATTTGCTTTTGAAGTCAATCTAATATATTTTTACAGAAAATTTGTTTTTGGTCTTCTATCTTTTTTGTTTGCTGTTTGATCTGCTTATATACATGCCTATTTGTGACACCATGCTTCTAGTTTTGGTGTATTGTTTCTCTTTTATCAGGAGCACCTAAAGGGCCACATTTTATATCTCGCACAAGGCCTCTAAACACGACGGACCGGCCCTGCCTACGCAAACGTACAAGTACAACACAGTCCATATCGGTTGCTGATCATTATTCATGTGCATAACCTAATCACCATGCACACATGAAAAGAGAAAAGGGTTTCAGCTAGCTAGCCACTACTCCTACTCCTTTCCCTTTAGCTGTTGAGCATCAACTCCTCTCATTTCATCTTTTCCCCATCCAGGAATGTAATGAGTCGACAGAACAGGATAGAACAAGTGTTCTGGGTGGAGCTTTACGCGATCCCACTAAATCCCCCACTGACAATCCATAATCTATAAAAACAAGAGTCCTTCCTCTCTTCTATATCTGTCTCCATTATTGCTTTTGGAAATTTGTCACTTCCTCCCTTCCTCTTCCTACCTATTTTTTTTATTTTTTATGGTCAAGTCCTGTTCCGACCTTTTCTCTTTACCTTTTCCACTTCCCTCACACCATTCTGAAACTCCCTGACACAATTTCTGGGCTTTTCAATCTGCTTCTGTTTCTCTTTCCAGATTCTGAAAAATCCAAACTTTCCCAACATGGGAAACATGGGCAGTAGTAGAGCCAACTCCTCTCGCCGGAGACACCGCCAGAGCCACCCTGCTCCGCCCCCACCGGCCCCACCACAGCCCGAAATCTCCGCCAACCGCTACGTCTTCGCTGCCGCGACGCCGTACCCGGCTCAGTACCCGAACCAAAACCCGGCGCAGTACCCGAACCCGGGAGGGTATTTCCAGTACCCGAGTTACTACCCGGCGGCGCCGCTGCCGGCGCCGTACGATCACCACCACCGGGTGCCGCATCCACAGATGGACCCGAACTGGGGCGGCGGGAGGTACCGGTGCGGGCCGGTGATGCAGGTGCCGACGCCGTACGTGGAGCACCAGAAGGCGGTGACGATAAGGAACGATGTGAATTTGAAGAAGGAGTCTTTGAGGGTTGAGCCCGATGAGGAGAACCCCGGGTGGTTTCTGTTGTCTTTCACTTTTGATGCCACTGTTGCTGGGAGGTACAGAAAGATCAGAGCTTTAGTCTTGAATGTTTTTGGTTTTGGATTCTGTTTATTAAATATGCTTGGTTGGGTTGGTTTGTTGTTTGCTGATGTGGGAATAGCTTAAGTTGGTAGAATTGGATTAGTTTGTGATGAATGGGGTTGTTTGGTTACTGGTTATAGAATGTTCATTGGAGTTTGATAGGTCATTGCCATTCTGGAGGAGGTCATTATGATCATGGCTGATGGAGCTGTGTGGCTTTCTCTATAAAGCCAATTAGGGATGGGAATGAGGGATTGACTTCCTAGGAAGATAGGTGAAGTTTAGCATCAAAATGAATGTTCTGGCAGAGTTTTGAAGTGAAAATTTGGATCTTGTGGTATTTGAACAGGATAGAGCTAGTTGGTATACCATGCTTATTTCGAGCTGAACTTTGAAGTGACTTAAAGGCATTCTATGATCTTGTCATTGTGAATATAGATTATGAGATAGGTAAAAGTCAAAACAATGTGATCTCACAATCAGTATGGAATGAAGTGTCGGTGTGGAATTGTGCACTATTTAGTAACATGTCATATAAGGATCTTATTGTTGGGGAAGATTCATATTGATAGACTTGGGACCTTCTTTGAGTGAAAGGCAGAATTGCCTTGACTATGGCAATGAGGGAAGTGTGATGCTGACAACTAGTTTTTCGTCTTTTGCAATAGTAATTTCTAGTACCTAAGATCTGCTGAACTCTTTCTAACTAGAGAAATGTGATCCCTGGAGGAGTTTGCTGGAACAATATGAATTTGGGCTATTTAAGATCATGATATCGAGGCTTTAGACTCTATTTGGTTTTGGTAGAGATGCGATACTAGAAAGTTGATCATAGTTGGGTTCAGATTATATATTTTTGTGGAAGTTAGTAATCAAGTTCCTGGTATACTGCATTATCCTTGATTAAGGTGCACCAGGAGAGATATTTTATGCGTAAAATTAAACTCCAATGCCATTTTCATGTTTGCTTCAAAGTATTCAAATTATTGTTTTTTGACATGTGATTGTATTTCTGACTGTTATGAGTAGCAACAATGTTAATTTGTTTCCTTGTGAAATTGTCGAAGGACATATAGTAGTACATCTTTTAACTTTTTGCCATGGTCTTGATATTTAATTTACGTGCAAACTGGTGAAGGTGACTTTGTGTACTAAAATCTTGTGTATGTGCCTTTCATTTTCTTAATCTTATGACATGATCTGATCATCAAGTTTTCTAATGTGGCTCTTTGGAACAGCATCACCATCATTTTCTTTGCAAAAGAAGGCGAGGGCTGTAACCTGACACCGATGAAGTTTAGCCTCCTTCCACCTTTGACGGTATATTTTCAACAAGGTTTGGGCCAGAAGTTCAAACAACCCCCTGGAACTGGAATTAACTTCTCAATGTTTGATGAGACAGAGTTAATGAAAGTAGCAGGCTTGGATGTATATCCTCTAGCAGTGAAGGCAGAGGCATCCCCACCCGAGCATGATGGATCAGAGGGAAACTCTGTATCTGTAGCAACAAACTCTCAGATAACTCAGGCTGTATTTGAGAGGGAGAAAGGTGAATTCCAGGTGAGGGTTGTCAAGCAGATTCTTTGGGTGAGTGGGATGAGGTATGAACTACAGGAGATATATGGCATTGGTAATTCAGTCGAAGATGACTTGGACAGTAACGACCCAGGAAAAGAATGTGTCATTTGCCTGTCTGAACCACGGGACACAACTGTTCTTCCATGCCGGCACATGGTAATTACATCTTCCTCCTTTCTGTTCAAAGTTTGGCTTAATAGAAAGCTTTTATTCAGGGTTGAAGTAGGGTGTCTTGTAGAGTTGTAAGTATCTGAAGGTATACAGTACCTTACCTTTCCTAATTAAAAGTGCAGCATCTTGAATTAGTGCAGTGATTAAATAAAAGTAAAGCACTTTTTTTTATTTAAGAATCCTAGATCCAAAGGCTAGTTTTACCTTTCCTTGCTTCCATCCAATTCTGCAAGGCAATGACATTTCTCAACCTGAATTGTAGTTAGCAGGGGAAATTCTTCTCGACTAATTTTTCAATGAATTTCTATTCTTGATGCAGTGTATGTGCAGTGGGTGTGCCAAGGTTTTGAGATACCAGACAAACCGATGCCCGATTTGCCGACAACCAGTTGAGAGGCTTTTGGAGATAAAGGTCAACAATGGTCCAGAGGAATGAGAGCATGAGCTCCGCCACTATCATTCTGTAAATAATCCTTTTTGCTTTTTCCCTTGGTTCTTGTCTGCAATTCTTTTGCTACTATCGGCTTTCAGTGAGTTAAAAAAGGTATGCTGTATGAAATTTGCACAGAGAACATCCTGTGTTGTACCAGCTCCATAGACATGGAATGATGTATGAATTTAGTTACTAGTCTTAAATATACGCCGTCCACAGTTGGGCTTGTTTGCTTGTCACAGGGTTTCTGCTGCAGTGCTGCTGAAAGTACTTATGGAGAAGATCAATACAGATAATCATGTGCTATTTGTGGCATCAATTTCAGGTTTCGCCTCTCAGATGAAATCGAAATTTAGGTATCTGGGGAAAGAGTAGTGACTAGCAAGTATTAGAGCCATTTTTCCGTTTTATGGGTTCTGTAATTAGGTCTAGTTTCTCGTTATCCTCAGTTTTCTAGTTCCACAGGTCAGTAGGGAAGTAAATGCTTTATGTTTGGGCTTTTCATTCCAGTCATTTGAGGGAATGGAGTTATGGAGAGCTTGCCGACTTCTGGCAGCCTTTACACAGCTTCTTGTTGCTGTGAAGGGAAGATAGTTACACAAGATAGTTACACAGCTTCTTGTTGCTGTCAAGTGATGTTTACCCTCTCAGAGTTAAGAATGGCAGCGGCGACGGCCGGGGGAGGAGGAGGGGCTGCCGCCGGGGCCCATTGCTGGTGGTAGGGGTGGATACCGGTGCCGGCCATGTGGTGGATTTGGAGGCAAGGAGAGAGAGAGGGAAAAAAGATTAATCAGGGCTATTTTAGTCATTTTGGTCGAGATTGATGTCATTTTATGAAACTGATTAAAAAATAAGATGAGATATCAAACTGATTTTAGACCTAAAATTTAGAGTAGTAAACTGAATTTTTTCCATAGTTATATTCAGTTGGAGAAGAAGCCATATGTATACGGGAAGTAGCTGGAATAATTTTTTTTTTTCAGGCAAATCTAATGATACACTGCAAACCTTTACTGTGCTATGAAAGAGAGGGCAGACACGAAAACGATGGTATGCATGCGAGTAGTAGCCTTCATTACCCGAGCAGAATGCTACATCATAAATGAACCAAGTCTTACGTAGATTATGGAGCCATTCAACCATACAACCTTTCAAGTGAAAACTCTATATCGTGGTTGCGTACGGGGAACACAATTAATTAAGGGGACTGAGTAAGTGAGTGTGAGTTGTAAAGCAGGGTCATTAGGCATCCTTTTTCCTTATTCAAGGTGGAATATTAGAATAAGAACCACACAGGCATAGGTTTCATACCAGTATGAAGTTTTTTGAAGCAGACCAACAAAGAAAAAAATGAAGTTTTTTGAAGGTGGAGTCCAGTCACTCTGTCAGTCCACGCCAATTCTAAATGAAGCAAACAATAATTGAAGGCAAAACCATATAAAGAACAAGTACACATCAAACGATTAATAACTTATTGTTAAGCTGGAAAGCTCAAATAGGCCAACCAACCAACCACAACAAAGCTACAACAACACAATGGTGGGAGTCTCGGATTTTTTTTCATCCTATAAGACATCCTTAAACACCAAACACTACACAAAACACAACAGTGGTTGCTTATTTAGCTTAATAATTATTGCCCCAACCATAAAAGCAATAATAACTTACTAGTTAAACAACACCATCACATCATGGAGATGATCGATCAAACACGTCACCATCACAGAACTTCGACGGGGTTGTCTTCCCCCCACCACTGATGCACATACACACCACTGCTTCGGAGGCTCTTGAAGATGTCCATACAATCTATTGGCATTGGACCTTCCCCGTCTATGTTGCCAGAGCAGTGAAGAAAGAGCTCGTCGACAAAGCATATGGCTCCACTCTCAAATAGATCCCTCAGGAACTTCAATTCAACATTGCCTGCATTCATCTTAAGCACCACAAACTCGGCATGCTGCACTGTTTCTTTGAACCAATCAAGAAAATCAAATCCTTCATCTGCAACATATGGATCTGCTTCTCCTTCAATGTTAACACTGCTCTTGTCCTTGATTCCAGCCAGCCCTGGATGATAAACAAAGGTGATTCCCGGCTTCTTGACATAGGACAATAGCACAGTAGTGTTGTGGTCAACAAAATAAACATGGAAAGCTTTGTGTGTAATCGGATAAGAAGGCAGGAACCAGTTTGTGACATTTGATTTCAGATGCTCTGCTGCCCCAATATCGATATAGACCAACCGCTTTTTTGAGGAAACATCAATAACATTAGGCAGATAAGTAACCATTCCTCCATCCTCCAAAGACTTCTCCATCACAAGAGGCTCCATTTTCTCAATGAAAGGTCTATTGTTCGTGAGGGATTGGCAGTCCGCCGGAAGGCGATACTGCTCAAATAGACCAGCATTTTCGTAACTCTTCCTGAACACAACCAGTGTGAAATTGCTGATATAATTAACGTGCACGATACTGGAACTCTTCAACAATGAAGAAATTGGGGTAGCAGACCGTATCAGGCTATTCGGAGCCAAACCACTGCTACCAACAAGCATAGCCCCAATTCCACCTGGGCTAAGAACACGCTCAATCTCGAGCACAAGCAGAGCAGGGACAGAAACCTTGTCTAGATCCCTACAGAACACGAAGTCAAAAGACTTGTCCTCATAGTCAATCTCATACACAAACTGTTTGTGCTTGAGGGAGAAGAATCTGTGCTCATAAACACCACGGGCATTAGGAAACCCCAAATCTTGCAAAGCCATCACGGCCGAGGCTGATCCTTCACCAACACAGAGAGCCTTATCGCCATTCAAAAGCTGCTTGCCCATTAGCTCTCTGACCACCGTTACAGTCAAGTTCACATCTTGCTTGCACTTCTCGGCATCGAAAGCGCCCCAAATGGGATTCAGAAACCGGGTCTGAAACATGAACTTGCCCGGGTCCAAGTTGACATTGTCCCCGCCATATTCGGATGCACAGTCAATAGTGCTCACATAGTTAAACATTTTCAGGTAAGACCCGGATAAAATGTGAACCAACGGAATAATAGACATAGCCGCGGCGATAAAGAAAGCGCGGAAAAACACGCGCCGGGCTAGAGATCCATGAAGGATCTGGAGTTTCACGAGCTTCATTTGAGCTCTTTTCTTTCACACAATTCGGAAAGAACAAACCAAGCAAAACCGATCGATTCGGTATCGAATAATCTCTTCGCAGAGATTGAAACTGAGAATATTGTTTCTGGAAAATAATTTTCAAAACAGGGAGTGTAAAAAAGCCAAGCTGAGAATAAGCGAAAAGATTAGCGAGTGCAAAACCTGGAGGAGGTGTGATTCCCACCCACGAGGAGTCCCATTGATTTGTTAATTACTAACCAAACCCTTTTTGAGACCTTTGCAGGCTTCGTATCGTACCACACCCCCGGATCCATCTCTTTGTTGAAGCTTCAATCTACATTCTCTGTGAAATTGAAACCTACATCAAGATGGGTATGGGAATTTAGCTATCAATTTAGGGAATTTCTGGAAATTGAGATTTGGGAATTGGGAGATCTGAAGGTTACTTTAGATGTCTCGAGTGAAGTGAAGGACGGAAGAAGAAGCAGATCTGTGGGGTTTAATATAATTGACGCTAGTCTCTACTAGTCGAGTGAGTCCAGTAGTAGGGTAGTAGTGGACGATAAGGCAACCGACGGAGGAAAGGTACACGTGTCGAGATGAGGAAGCTTCGGAACTCTGTTATTTTAATTTGTTTACTGGAGTTGAACTGTAAAGAGTAAAAAAAGTAGCAATAATTAAAGTGGGTGGCGGAGAAAGCAACGGGACTCGCCCGCCAACTCGAACAAACGTGGGCCGGGAGATTATGGGCCGTCCATTTAAGACAGACCCGTGCCTGGGTCCTACGGCGATCTGACAGCTTCGGATGTGGGGCCCACACAGGGACGATTATGCTGCAGATGGTTATGTTGGATCGGACGGTGGTTATTGTATGGTTGGAGAGAAGGGTAATGTGAGGTAAAGAGGAGGGGATAGCTGACCGCTCAAGTGTGCTTGCGACACGTCGTATGATACTATGACTGTTGTGATTTGACGTGAACGTCCGTTTGGGATTGTGGCATCACTGTGGATAATTAAAAAACAAAACAAGAATAGAACGGCGTACAGAGAATACGAGGAGAAAATTAAAAAAAAGTTAATAAAATATATTGTTTCGATCAACTAGAGTCTTGCGCAGTTGATGTAAATTATACATTGTGGATAATTAGGTCAATGTTTAAACTAGTCTTTATCTTTGCTCTTTTGTTTTTTTGACGTAAGAGGTCAACTTCAGACCAAAAAAAGAGAGGACATAGGGGTCAAATTAGAATGATTTTTCTAACACATGGACCTATCAGATCTTAATTTTCAAACACTGAGAAATGTCAAATGACCCTTCTGACCCCCTTTTAGCTACGCCCTTGGTAGGAACAAGAAAAAAGTAGTATGGAAGTTGGAACCCAACTCAATTAGAAAGGCTCAGTCCCATGACTGATGTTAATAAGGGAAGAAAAACTCAATTAGAAACGTCAGTTTTCCAATATGATACGTGAAACGTCATAAAATAGAGTTTTTGTGCAGCATAAGGTACTTGTCGTACTGCTTAGTGACTTGTCTATGTAAAGGTTTTCTGGGTCTACAGACTAATCCGCACCGAGGGGTTATGTTGTCAAAACATTTAATTTCTCCTGATCATTAAGAATAAATTGGGATATAACTCCAATTAACATCGGCGAGATTCGAACCTAAATATGGGGGTTCCACACCAAAGTCCTTACAAACTCGACCACTTGTATGTGTCTTCTAGCAATGAATTAAAACTTTAAAAGTCGACATCATTAACTTTGATGCTCATATAATTAAGATATGTGATAATTATTGTCCTCTAAAATTACTAGAACTCCTTAAATAATCGATATATTTCTATGGAGAGCACATCCTCAGTCTTTAGTACAAAATTATGTGCATTGTATGTCGAGTTTAAAAAAGTATATGTGGTATTATAATTCTTTTATCAACTCATGGTACCTAGCATGTCTCAAATTATGTTTCTTGACAAATACTTGATTAACAGAATCCATCAGAATGCATATCAGTGTGATTGATTCCATATTACATATATCGATTTTCTTGTGAAGGCATTATTTTATGTCAAATGTGGTCGGTCCTCACTGGTGGATTGGATCATAGAGGGAACCGAAGGCATCAAAGATGGCATCCATCTTCTCATATAATTGGAGACACAGCATGGAGAAAATCGATCAAAAACAAAGTCCATTTCACACTCACTAGCTAGTCATAATAATATTGTTGTATAGCATGATCAGGACCTTCTGATATTCCAACCGACTGATTATTAGCTCGCATGCATAAGTTATTGGTTTCATGACTCCACATCAAGGACTGATGGACCATCCGACCTGACGTCAATATTATTGATGTATATTATTGATGTATTTATTAGTATTATTTTCAAATAATCTCATCAAAATAACACCAATCAACTATATAATACCAATTCAACTAGCAGTTGGGCCTTCGGGTACAGAATACGATGATCTTCAAAGAAAAACTTCGTCTTCTATAGTCTTGGGCTAAACATAAGAATCTATAGAAGTTGGGGCAGGCCATTAATTTGAGGACACCATAGACAATAGACAAGGCAAAAGCCCATGTCATGTCGTGTAATTTACTACATATCTATTCTTCGTCGTACTGTTCACTGGAACAGTTTATGAATAGGGCATTTTCGTCTTTTGCCCTTGATTTGGGTATGGGTAATTCCGTTTCTGCTCCTGTTGTCACGTTCGACTTCTCTCAGTCTCTAGAAACCCAGACCAGAAGACAATGGAAGGTCCTGGAGAAAAGAAGACCATATAGAAAGTGAGAGAGAAAAGAAGAGAGAAGAAGAAAGAGAGCGAAGAGTGCAACAGAGAGAGAAAAGAAGGTCCTAGAGAAAGTGAGAGAGAAAAGAGAGCAGCAGAAGGAAGGCGGAAGGCTATCAATTTTGTTTTGGTTGTTGATCTATCGTTTCCGAATTATATCCAATCCTCTCTGCTGGGTTTGAATGTGTAAGATCGTTTTCCTTTCTGCTTTTTGGTTTTGGTTATTCGGTGAGGATCGCTGATAGTTGTTTCCTTGCTTCTTTCTGTTGCGGGGAGGTATGAGTTCTGATGTCTAGCTTCATCGATTGAGTGATCATTCCAGAAACAACGTTTACATGTTCGTCTTTAATTTTGGTTTTTTACTTTTTCATTAGTGAATTCGTCTTCCCCAACTACCAATTAAACTAAAAATCAATTTGACATCTTTGAGGGATTGTCTCTTTTTGAATTTCTCAGTTACATTCATCGTCCAGAAAATCTGGTTAGAGAGTTCAAGTTGGGTGATTGGGTTTGATGACATTGATCAAAACGAAGTAAGTCTTCTGTCTTTTTTGAATTGGGTTTGTGAGATTATAGGCCAAAGCATCAAAATTTACTATATGACTTATTAAAGCATCAAAATTTTTGCCCCAGGTGCTACTTTTGTTTGTTGATTTTGCTTATCTTATTATGCTTTATGAAGGCAGGAATAGTTGGTCATCAATTATGCTTTACTATATATACCAACTCATCTACAATTTAAAACAATAGCATCGACATTACAGCCAAACTATGTATGCTTTGAATTATAGGTTATCAATAGATATACATACGGATGATCCATATATTTGTTATATATAGTAACACTTCTACTGAACTTTTTATTTTAACAAAAAAAAGATTACAAACAGAAAAAGAATTAGAGTTGAGGTTATAAGCCTTTATCTCTAATATATTTATCACATGATGCTGGTTATAAGCCTTTATCTCTAATATTTGATTGTTTCATTATGAAAGGTGTGTATGAAGGCTGCGTTTGGTGCAGCTGGGCTTATAAGAAAAAACTGGCTTTTACTTATTCTTGAGAATAAGTGACTGAAAAACAAAGTAGCTGAGTGTTTAGTAAACTAGCTTTTTATAAGTGTTGCCAATGGCAAAAGCCGTAACAAAGTGTTTGGTAAACTCAAAGTTGGCTTATGCTTTTATTAGTGGAATGACCAGTTTAGACATGAAAAATTATTTAGCTTCATTTTGTGATAATACTTTGTTGTCAAAGTTATCATTAATTTAATTTTTATAGATATTCCTTAACTTCCTTTATTTCTTCCCCCATTTTGATCTTCCTTTGTTTCTTCCATTTCCATTACTCTAGAATAAAGTAATGGAAAGGGAAAAAATGAATGAGGGTGAAGCCAAGTGACAACATACACAAAGAAAAGATAAACATATTCCATATAATAGTAGATATATAGAGTCTAATATTCATCAAGTCTCATCAAAACAAATGAAGATAATCCTACTTAGAACATAAGCAACATGATCAGGAAGATAGACCCAACTTCTATTTAATTGGTTCCTTCCACTCCATCTACTCAACAACCAAACAAATTGGAAGAGCAAGCAGACAATATATACATCCTTTCTACATTACAATCATTCTGTATTTTTTTTTACTTTTGATATCTATTATTGGTACTGAAGAGAAATTGTTGTGATATAGCCTTTCTCTTCATCCCCTCACATCTAAAATTACCACTGCACTGCAGATGGTCAATCTGTGTCGAAAATGTTACCAATTCTTCATATAAAAATTATGTAATCAGTATGTTTTATAGATGTGAATGTGATTTGGAAACACCTATAATAAAAGGGAAAAAAGTTTAAAAAGTGAACCTCAATTATCATAACATTAACACTAACCAAGACTAGTAAGAGCAAGGTCATGGAAAGGGATGGTACATATACGAACCCTACTCAATATTTTGTCTCATACAAACCCTACACCAATTTAACAGAGAAACCGAGTTATACTGATATAACATTATTACAAGCATGTTGCAGTTGAAAAAGGGTGATATAATTATACCAAAACAATAGAGACTGACATGGAGTTCTTAGACATTAGGAGTGAGAAGATGCTATTTATCTAAGTTAAGAATATCGTTTAGTGATTACAAGGACATTCATATATTGCATAGTTGAAATTTCTTCCATTGAATTGCTACTTTGCTTTTGCGTTTTGGTACAGCTAACATATTTGATGTTATTTACATAATTAGACTGTCCCTGACATATTAAAGAAATGGTCATGATCACTACTTCCTTTGAGACAATTGAGGTTAATGCTTATTTTAACACCCATCTCACATAAACATTATAAAGAGCTGTCACAGAAACTTTTCCCAACACTTAAAACAATTATTATTTTGCTGTACATTCATGTGCCTTTCTCTTGCAGGAAACTCTAGAAGTTGAGAACTTGAGATGCTCAGGAAAAAGCTAACCTCTAAAGCTACTCTAATGCCATGATCTGATATAAACTTGATCATGAGTTTTTGAACAATTTGTTATATCAACTTTAAGCTGAGATTACATATGTTGTACATTCATTGGTTGGTAACCATTATTTGCATTAGGTTGCATGAATTACATTGCTGATCCATTTTTGGTTTAGAAAATCTAACAAAGTCAGATTTGTTATTAGACTTGATTTCGACCCGTCTTAGTTTAGTTATGTTCAGCAGTTTGAATATAAGTGGTCTTGAGTTGGATAACAACAGCAAATCCCGCGGCAAAGCGCGGGTTTTATTTCTAGTTATATACTGTGTTTGGGTTACTGTAGCTAAAGACCGCACAAATTTACGGCCGTCTCCCTACTTTGCGTTTATTCATGTTTTTGCCACCACTTGCCAGCTGTTTGGTTGTTGCTGCGTGGCTGCTTGCCTTTGTCTCACTCTGCTTCTTTACTCTCTCGCTTTCTTCTTTGCCTCAGTCTTGGTTTCGCCTTCTCTCTGTTCGTCTTCGTGCTGGGATCTTTGGTTCGATTTCGGTTCTTTTTTCTCTTTCTTCTTCTTCAGCGTAGCTTTCTGGGTTTAACGGTTAGCCTTTGATTGAGCATCGGTTACTGTGAATGGGAACTTCAATATTACACATGCAAGTCACTTTTCTGGGTATCAATTGGTCATTTGGACTGGAGCTGGCTAACTACTTCAGTGATCGGTGCTTTCGAGACGAACATTCTCGAGATTCTTTGATGATATGCAAATTTGGATTTGATCGTTGTTTTATTTATTTAATTTTTTTTTCTGTTGCGAAGAGGTATGGTTTCATGAATTCTCATGTCCACCTTCATCGATTGAGGTGATTGCAAATCTCTGATTTTAGGGTTCTTATATCGGCTCCATCATCAAATCCTTCATCCAGACACTGCTGGTGAACTGAGAAAGTCTAAAGACGAACAAAGATTCCCTTGGTCAATTGGGTGTGTAGTTTTGTTTCACTTTTGATACTATTGTACGAATACACAAGTCACTTACTATCCAAGTCACTTCTGATATGCTCTTTCATTTGCATATGTTTATGACTCTATGTTCAGAAGTTTCGGTTACAGTATGAGAAAAGTTTAAGTTTTAATTACAACAAACTATCAATGGTGATGATGTTAGAGATATGTCAATTAATGGGTGGTACTGATCTACCCATAACATGAGCTGTTAGTATTTATTTGTAACAGACAAAGTACATGGTAGATATCAATTGTGAAAATTCTGTGAAGTTTATTAAGAACAAGTTTCATTTTATAGTCTTTTGTTTGTGGTGTATTAAGTTGTTTGATGATCAGATGGAGTAAGAGGATAGTTTCGCTCCCCCCCCCCCCCCCCCCCCCCTCCCCTCCTCCTTTTTTCCAGAGAATGAAGTTTTCAGTTTTCAGGTGGAGGTAACTTTTAGTTTTTGGCAAAAATAAAGTGGTCATAATGACATTATTTGTTCTTGGATACTGGGGTGCGGAAGGATATATCTTCTATGCTTGATGAGAACTCGTGAGTTATGCTCTTTTCATTTTGCTTGCATGTACTGTTTTATCTGTTGTAGCATCCATGTTCCAGTTTTGTATTCCCCGTCCACATAATTTGATTGTTTTATTGTTTTGAAATTGGTTTGGTTCAGTTTTAGTCTTACCTTCATGTCATGTTGTTCAATCTAAGGGTTTCATATTGCAGAATGGTTTTGTATTGAAACTTAAATAATGTGGACTTGATGAACTATAGTTCAGAGCTTTAAAAAGAATCAAAATTCACCGACTTCCCTAATGTACTAAGTTTGAGCTTTCTTGACAGAAACATGGAGCATATTAAGTAAGATAAGTGAATTGAACAGCACAACACATCAAAGATCTGGAAGCCCAATGTGATTAATAAAACTGTGTGGCTTCAAATTTAAGGTTCTCAACGACTACGGTTAAAAGCTTTTGAGGTTGGATTTCATTTCTGTATTGATTAATGTTAGGAACACATACTTACCCTTCATCCACATCACAGATAAGAGGGAGTTATTTTTATATATATATATATATACACACACACACACACATATATATACAACCTTTCTCAGGAACACATATTTCCGTCCGTTCGCCACCGTACAGCGCCGTGCGAGGGCGCGCCTCCACTCAAGCGGACTCCAGCAGCTTCTCCGACCACTTTTCATCCCCGGCGACTCCGCCGAATTCCAGTTTTCCGGCGAGATCGACTTTATTTGAAGTTTTGGGTGATCTCGCCGGAAAACTGGAAAAGAACGGACTCGCCGGGGATAGAAAGTGGTCGGGGAAGCTGCTGGAGTTCGCTGGGGTGAAGGCGCGCCCTCGCGCGGCGCAGTACGGTGGCGAACGGACGGAAATCCGCACAGTAAAACGGTGCGGACGTCCGTAGCAGAGAAGCCCTGTATATATATATATATTTATATATGTTTCATTGATTATGCACATCTGTTCACTGCTCTTATTTGTAATTGTTGATATTAATTGCTTTTGCGTCACTAATACATTCAGAAAAACGGAGGGCGTAATTTCTAACAGTGTATTGCCAGTAAAGTTGAAAAAAGAAATATACTGACTTCTCCTGTTACTGTTGCAGATCTCAACGGCAGTGATTAAGGTAATGTCATTCTGGCAAATGGAACTCATTTTCTGTGGAGGTGGCCACGAGTTGACCGTAGCACGAGTGGTGAGGTATGAAATCTCAATATGTTCCAATCCTGTAAGTTAAAAAGCGAAACTTTATAACAGGGTTAGTTTTAATCTGCATATCCTCTTTTAATATTCTTTTATGAAATTTATATTTAAAATTTCAAGTGATGTTTATTGTTATAAAATTCTGTCATCTAGGCAACAACAAATATAGTTCTGAAATTTGAGGGTTAGAGAAGCTGCTGAGTTGCAATGACCTGCCACAATTCAGACAAAGCTCAGTATAAACTGTGTTTGATAAGTCAAAATGTCGGAAGTGAACAAGTAGGTTTTGTCATATTTAAACTATCTGTTCTAGAACTCAATGTCATTTAAATGAGTTAGGATGATCAGTGATGAATGAGTTACTTAATTTGCCACATGGAACAGCTCACATAGCCTTATGGACCATCATTTAAACTTATAGAATGTAAATGAAGTTGCGTATCTAAACAATCAAGTTTACTGAAGTTTTCGTGATTTCTGAACCAGCTTTATTGAAATCTGTAAGTAACCTTATTTCACAAAGATATCTCTATCCTTCAGTTTTCATTCATGAATATGTCGTACCCTAAACCCATCATGAAGTATTGCTTCTGAATTGGCTTCTAATAGTCAAAAGGGTTGTTTGACTAATTGTAATACCAAGTAAGTATTACAAAGAAGATGAAAGCTATGAATCTATCCAGAACATGATTCAAGGTGAGTGGTTGCCTTGACATTTTTACCTTTTGAAACACTGCATGGCAAGTATTATATAGAAGTTTACCCATTCAAGCAATTTCATATATGTATGTCCTTTATCTTCCATTAGTAACAGCAAAGTGATAGGAAAGGAGATAAAGGCTTGGTTGCATTGGAAATAAAAAAAATCCCTACCCATCTTAATTATTAGTTGTGAATGTTTTACTCAGCAGGCACTTGAAAACAAGTCTAACCATTTGAATATGTAAGGTTTTGGATAAGCAAATTTGTTCATGTTTCTTGGCAATTTGCTCTGTTTGGTCTGCTTTAAATTGCCAGAGTGAAAATGCAAGAGAACTTGGTTACTCATGTCTTCTATATTGTTTGAGAGTATAAGCGCAAGCATTTCTATTTGTTGGTCACTAGAAAGCTAAAGGCCTAGAGTTCAATTGACCTTTCTACCTTTTATTTTTTTGGTCAGCAGCTTTCTACCTGTTTTGCCATAAACTGGGTGCATTTTCGCTTGCCAACGTACATGTTACACTTCTGTATATTCTCTTCAAAGCTGTACTAGATATGGCTGAATGGTCATGAGCTATGTGTTTTTTTGGTGTCTGCTAATTTATTTGTTTACTGAATTATGCTCTTAAGACTGTATACATAGCAGATTAACAATCTATTTAAGGCTGGAAATTGAAGAGGAAGGAATTTTAATGTAGGTGTTTCTTGAATAGCCTGTTACGTATTTGGATTTTTTTCCCTTGCTTTTCAACTGAATTGGTTTTTCATCTCATATCTAATGTTTTGATTATTTCTGTTTGTTCGATTGGCACACTTTAACATAAGTAGATATGAATCCGCCACAGAACTTTGTTAAGTCAAATTGAACTCATTTGTCGACAACATCTGTAACATGTATGGTTTGATTTGCATTATGTGCTGCATTCTACTTATGCAACTTGGTAGAATGGCACGTTATTAGTCATTGATCTTATTTAAAATTACTATCTAGAGGGATTCTGTTTTATGCATCTTGACTTCTGTGTATCAAAAGAAGCTGCTAATATAGTTGGAGAATAAGCCTTGAACTGAAAAGAGAGGACACCAGTTGATAAAATTGATACGAAGAGCTTGCTGATCAAAGTCTGATGGTATTTGGGACTTTGAATTTTGACAAATCAGGTTTACAGGTCAGAGGGTTGTCTCATAAAGGTTGGGATTGATAGTAATGTTTTGGAATCAGATTTGCTGACCAACAGATTTGTTGGTCAGCTGTGACCAACCAATCATCTCTCTCTCTCTCTTTCTCTCCCTCACAGCTGTGGTTAGCTGTGACCAAATCTGATTCCTAATGTTTTGGGGCAGTCTATGACATTTCTTTTCATTTTCTTTGTAATCTGACCTCTATACTTCCAATCTCTGTGAAGTAATAGGTTGATCATTTTTTTCTCTGCTTGAGAAATTGATAATTGAGAAGAACAATGTGTTTTTGGTTTGTTCGTTATGGTTTTTGATTATTCCGGAATTGATATGGTTCAGTTGTGTTTTTCTTTGTTTCGTTTAGGGAAAAATGTGTACCGATCGAGTCATACTATCATGGGCAATCTCAGTAATCTTTCTATTTTTTTGTGTTATTGGTTACTGGGAGAAAGACCAGAGGTGCTTCCTATAGGTAAAGATAGTTAACAAAATACGATATAATGTACTTCTCTGCAACTTATTGCCTTCTCAAATCAGCGATAGAAATATGATGTATGATGTTTTTTTTATCAAATACCTATACTAAATAAACACTCAGCAGTGCGTGAGACAAAGACTAGTAATTTCTAGAGCTATAACAACATGATGACAACAATTGAAGAAAGAAAATGTGAAGAATTCATTTTATTGAAACGTGCAGTGTAATGGATAATGGATAAAAGGTTAAACAATGACAAGCATGGTCTGTGGATCATTATTATATCGATATTATCTTAACTTAAATATCTGCGTATGTTTTGGGTTTTTATGGCTTGAGGGCAGCCGCATCGACCTTTTATTAAAAAAAAAATTTGGGTTTTAATTACAAAATGTCTCGATACAATTATGTATGATTTACGTATTTATATATTATATTTTATTTGTGACTTTTCTCATGTGAGATCTTTCATCTCCAATCATGTGTAACTTAACTCTATGTCTACAGGAAACCAAATCCATATTGGGACATAAGTCACAGAACAAACCAAGGCTCGACCTACATCGGGACAAAACAAACCAACTCTCAATCAAAATTTTGACTCTGATACCAATTGTTATGCGGTAGTCGTTAACATGTCTCACACACACATGTCTAATAATGTCGGTATTTGCCCCATATTAGCCCCCTAGCCCTAAAATATTAACAATTGGCTTGACGTCTAGCCCGGACCCATTGGTTTTGGGCAGCGCATCTAGCCCTGCTGGATTTGATGACCCCTAATTCCCTAAATGAGGTGTAGCATTGATGTTTACAATTTTCTTCTAAACGGTAACTTTTGAAACGGTAATTTTCTTCTAAACGGTAACTTGTACTATCTTTTATTGTTTTATTGGGTTATCCTTGGCTTAAAATTTTGTCACAATCTCACTTCATAATTGCTCGGTAACTAAGAAGCATACGCACACCTCGTTTCTTTGCAACAAAGACACTCACTCATCTGTATTTATACACTTGAAAGGAACTCATCCCTCTCACTTTAAAGGAGCCAACCTAAGTATACGTGTATGGTCGATCTTCATTGTTCTTGCACTCAAGAATTCATAAACTCCATGATATAGAAAAGGCAAGCCTTCCAATTATTGTCAATTAACTACATGTTGACGAGGTTCTCCATTGCACTAGTGAAAGTGGTAGTAGATCAGTAGTGATTCTCAATCTGAATGACTAAGTGGTGACAATTTATGATACAATGCTCTAGGAGTTTGGGGTCTTTGTCAAGCCAGATGTGCAGAAGCACCTTCTCTTTTGGACCGGAAAAGGCCAAGCTTTGCTTTCACTACATTCTTACAAGGGCAATATATAAGACTTTGATTGATGCTTTGCCCTAGTGCTGCTTTACAAATATGAAGGATAAACCTCAGCCATCAAATACAAATTATTTCTGGTAAGTTGACTTCCACAACACATAAACTAAATTAGAGTATCTAATCCTACATATAGCAACTTTCAAAATTATTTACATACTGTTTGCTGATGCTAGTAGTATTAATCTAATCTAATAATCCTACGTTTATAAGGTAGGTTGAAGTGGTGTAAGCCTCCAGCTAGTTCTTGTTATATATTTGCATCAAAAGTTTTTAATAATTTTTGTTACAAAACACTTCATCAGATGTTTGATGATGCGCTTCTAACAATTACTAACAAAACAGAAAAGATAATAGTTAGATGGTGAGCCAGCAACAAAATCATATAACGTGGATACATTATTCTCTTCTTTTTTTAGGGTGGAGTGGGCTTTTGCCTTGTTTCTCTTGCTCAGTAGTCATTTACACAGTTTAGCCTTATTGTACCAGCATTGATGTACACCACAATGGTCTCTAGGTGGATATATTGTTAGGTTAAATTTTATATTTTCTCTATTTAAGATGTAGGAGTCTAGGAGTCATTGTCAAATGTGAATTCGGAGCACTATCTAAACAAGAATATGTAATATGTGATCTTCAGATCCCTTAGTTTGAGCGAGAGAGCTCGTGTATGATCTTTTCGATCAATGAAATTCATCAATCTTTAAAAAAAAAATTTAAAATAAAAATCCTTGTCACCATGTATAACACACTATTTTTTAAAATTGTCAAAAATCAACTGTAATACTTTTGATATTTCGCTTAACTATCTTTTAAGGCTTCAGTGGAAGAGTATGCCTCTACGGGGATGCTTCAAGCTGAGGGCCGGGAGGGACCATACTCCCGACGACATGTCTCCGGCGATGGTGGAAGCTATATGGAGGTGGGTTTGGGCTTTTGGGCCTAGGTCCGTGTCTGGGTATAGGTATGAGATTTGGGGTCTACGTTCAAATGTGAATAATTCTACTTCACTGAGTTAAGTATCTATTAGGAGCATATTCTATATATGTCCACTATGAAGATGTTTAGGTTGCTCGTACCACACTTGCGTGCTCGGCAAGTTAATATAGAAACATAAATAATTGTAGGAGACGAGACTAAGTTTTGATCGGAGGTTTGTTTAATAGTGAGTGTACCAATGGTTCAATATTATGCTTTACTTTATTAGTTTTAATTTGGTACTCCGGATTTTTCTTTTGTAAGTTTGGTAAACACTATAAACTACGTCCATTTAGATGTTGAATTTTAATGGTAATCAACTTCTATTCTAAAAGCTTTAATATACTCTTGTATAAACTGAAAATATCTTGTTAGTGTTGATTTTGTACAAACACGCAAGATTTGAGAAAATATTTGGATTTGTTGTGATTCCTTACTTGTTATGATCCCTATTCTTATATTTAAGAAGTCCACATCATTGTTAATATCCTATCCGCCACAAACATGTTGCTCTCTAAGCTACGTTGGCTGCTCTGCAGAAAACTATATTGTACTCTTTCTGAAAGGTACAAAGAATACTGAATGCTGATTATATATAATCTATGGTACGGTCAACGTGATTATTATTGATCATCTATAATGGTCCAGATCACTTCAAATCTGCTCAACTAGGACAAAACTTCAAACTTCGCGGTGGGGATGGATGCCCTGAAAACGATGTTTTCCTATGAACTATACCACACCAGTCACCACCTGCTGTTTTCATTATTCTTTTTCTCCGGCACGGTCCAAAAATCCGGCATAGATTTTCATTTATGGAAAAGAAACATAGACTGGAATACTGGATTGTCACATTGTGGTAATTAGCTACAAGAAGGCCACTGGATAGGGATTAAACTCAAGGAATCATGTTCTTTTTTCTTTTCTTTTTTCTTGAAAGGGGGAATCATGTTTAAGACGGTGGAAATTTAGCTATGGTAGCAAAACTGATTTCCATCTGGCTTCTTGGGGACATTGTTCCATACCAACACTGGCCCTTCATTGGACTCAAAGGGCGTTTGGTTGTGCAATCCGAACCTCATTTACTCTGCTCGAAGTGTTTTGGTTCCGATACTGATTCCAATCCGAAAATTTGCAAGCTAATGAAATGAGTTTGTACATAATACATATTACATAATGTTCTTTTCTTTTCGAAATAAAAAGAAAAGGCATTAATTTGTTCCATAAACTTGAAAAATAACACAGTATTAGTACAACATATTTATATTAGTATTCCCTCATCCTCTACGAATTATGGAATATTTAGATAAAATTTGTACAAATGAATAAGAAAAACAAAAATGGTTAACTCATATACGTCCAACTGCAAAGATCACACACGACAAAGCTAAAACCCTTTGATCACTTGTCGCCGGTGCCGAACTCCTTTTCAATCCCTGTTGCAAAACCGTGGGCCCTTGAAAAAATAACATAAATTCTGCTTTGGCATTTACCTGAGTCATATACGTCTCTCTCTGTCGCTCCGAGCTGCCTTCTTCTCTGTTATTCTCTCCCTCTCAGCTGCCACTTGTCTCTTTTGGTGTTTCTTCAGCTCATCTTTACTTCACCTCTCGAGGGTTCTAGTGTTATTTGCAGAAACTGAAACAAAGGCCTTGTCAGAATTCAAGTATGGCAATTGAAGAAGAAGAAGCTTCTGCTAAGCAAAATGATGCTGCTGACATTTCCACCAGTCAAGTTGATCCTTCACCCCAAGAGGTACCTCATTCGCTTTCCTTGCTGAATTCTGTGATGGGTTTTGTGATGCTTTGCATGTTTCTTTCCTGTTTATGATTTTCATTACTTCTGGGTTCTATTCTTTTTACCAGATATATGTGCTTATGATTTACCTCTGTGCTAGAGTTTTTATCTTTACTTCAATTGGGTGAAGCATAATTGATGTATCATAGTACTGTTAAACAGCAGCAATCATGGGATTTAGTGAAAGACTTCAAATGCTTTAGGGGTCCATAATCTGCCACCTTTTACGCCATTCAAGTGATTCAACTCTGCTTGGTATTTGTAAAATCATGTAATTCTTCGTGGAGCTGTTGATACATGAGAGAAAAAGGAGAGCTTACTGTTGGGTTTGGTTTAAAATTCTGCATTGTCAATTTGTCATGATGCTCTTATATCATTGTGTTCCTTCATATTTCCTTGTGCTTCAATAAGGATCACCTTTGGTCTTCCCCCTGTGTTGGTTTCTTTTCCTTTTTACATATCTTGGGTAGTGAAATTAAATGGATTCATGCTAGATCTTCAATTTACAATTCTCATTTATTTGAGCGTCATTGTTGTATAACTGGTACTTGATCAGGTTTAATGTGAAAGACATATTCTTGCTGATCTCAAGCGGTGTCTTGTTCCTTTTACAGGATGGAAATTCCCCTGAGATAATTGAAGAAACTCCTCCTGAACACCCATGGAGACGACAGAACCTCGCCTTACAGATACCCTCAAGAACTCTTGCGGATGCCAAAGAGGATTTTGTGAGAATAGACATGCCCCCAACTCCAAGTCCCACTCCCAAAAGAGTAAACTTCTCCCCATTACCCAGCCCTTATTTAAACAAAGTCAGTGGATCCCCAGGTCCCTCATCCTCAAAAACTAAGACAACCATAAAAAGCCTCCTTCCCAAACTAAGTTTCAAGTATCGGAACACTACTTCAGAGATACGGAAGGCTGCTACGCTTGCACTAGGAGGTACACCTACGGCAACCCGTCAGAGGCCTATAATTTCTAGGACATTTTCTCTTACAAACCTTTTAACACCAAGTCTGAAGAATACATCATCATTGCCTACAACTCCAATTTCTCACTCAAATCCAGAGTCTATGCATGGGAGGAACACTGTTGATCTGGTAAGTTCTCTTGTGAGTAGCTATCACATTCTAACTTGACCACTTGAAATTAGTTTGTTTGTTGCGAAAAAAACTAGTTGATCACAATGCTTGGAGACATCAAGTTAAACTTAAAATAAATCTTGAGTTCAAGTTGAATACCATGCCTTACCTGTTTCAGTGTAAATCTCTAATGTTGTATTATGTAGTATTACTCCATCATACATAAAGTTTGTTCATGTGAATGTATTACCTGCAAATGGAGAATAAATTGCTGCACAGTTATTGTATATATGCAACTTTTCCTTTATTTTGGCATTTCTTCTTGCTTGATGATTCTCCACTGATTTTCCTGTGCAATTACAAAATTCTAAGGAATGACTGAAGCCAAGTGACAGTGCAGCCTTCTTTTGAAGGGTGTTCTTTGACTTTCCCGTTAATTTCATATACTGAAGTTTGACTTCTCAGATTAAAAAAGTAACCGTTTAACCTTAGTTATGTTTGTTCGCTATATTTTAGAGGGGATATTTATCAAAATCAAAACAAACATGAGTTTAGTTTTGTAGGGTGCATGATTAGCAGGAAAGGTGCTTTTTACCAATTTATTCATGTACTATTACTTTAAGCAGAGTTTAAATATTTTGTTCATGTATCGCTTGCTGGAGTTATACTTCCTTTTTAAGTTCCAAACTTCCAATCAATCCTGATAATATGTTCATCAGTTCATCCAGCAATCCCACCTTATTCTTCCAATTTTATACTTTGCAGAAAGGAGGGCGCCAGCTGCCTATTCATCGTTCACATTCAGTACCTGTGCTTAATAAAGATGGGAGTGTATGTCTAGGTGGTGTCATTCGAGTGATTCCTTCCACACCACGAGCGATGGAGAGAACTGTTTCAATAACTTCATGCACCTCCCCAAAAGATGACAATGGTAATTTTACGTTCCAATTATTTTTTGAGCTTTTGTTCATATCATTTTCATTGAGATCTGCTGAAGTGCCAGGATATCTGTACTTTCAGATTGTAGCAACCTTTAACTCTAGTTTTGCAACTAGTGATAACCAACCTATGCCTTATCTTAGTTCTGTGGTTCAGATGGAAGTGATGATGATGGTGAAGATATTGCCGCTGAAGAGGCTGTTTGTCGAATTTGCTTAGTTGAACTGGGGGAAGGTGCTGACACCCTGAAGATGGAATGCAGCTGTAAAGGCGACCTCGCTCTGGCCCACCAAGAGTGTGCTGTAAAATGGTTCAGCATTAAAGGTAATAAAACATGTGATGTGTGCAAGCAAGAGGTCCAGAACCTGCCTGTCACGCTTTTACGAATTCAAAATGTTCAAGCACATAATTTACGTGGAACTAGAGCACAGCAGCCTGAGGTTACTCAATACAGGCAAGTGAAATTTACAACTGCTGTTATGAGCAGGAAATGGTCTTTGCTCTTAATTTCTTGTGTGGTTGTGAAAAGATGCAGCTACTTGTTTAGATAAATAGAAGTCTGTTCATCAAAAGAAAAAGAAAATGTCGTTTAAAATTAAGGACTTTCATTCATAATCTTGATTGAGGATTTACCCAAGATCAATAAACGAAAGTGGACTTGGTATAAACTATGCAGTTTGGAAGGAGAAAGATGGAAAAGGTAAATGGTTTGCCTGACCGTCTTTCACTTATTGTCAATGGGGGCATAATGCAGTAAAATGGAGTGAATGTTATATAGACCACCTTCTAGGATGCTATAACTGATATGTACTGCAAACTTTCCAGGGTCTGGCAGGATGTTCCCATTCTCGTCATAGTTAGCATGCTCGCATACTTCTGTTTTCTTGAGCAGCTTCTGGTATGTTATTCTACTTCTATATGTTTTTCTTTTTCAACATGGCTAAAGAATAACCTATTATGATCACATGCACAGGTAGGAAAAATGGGATCAGGTGCAATTGCGCTCTCTCTTCCTTTTTCCTGTATATTGGGTCTTTTGGCATCCATGACAGCAAGCACAATGGGTAGACCAGCTTACAATTCTTCATTCGTACCATAGTTTACTTGCATAAACCAATCTTCTATTTTACTGACTTTGCAATTTTTCTGCAGTGAGAAGAAAATATGTCTGGGTTTATGCGACCATTCAGTTCTTTTTGGTGGTTCTCTCAGCTCATCTACTTTATTCATTGGTAAGACATTCTGCTGACATCAAGTAGTTATGAGATTTACAAGTTGAAAATGTGATGATACTCTGTGAACTATATATCTCGGTTTGTGATAAAAACGCTTAGAATGAGGAATTTCCTAATCAGTAAAATGTAGAAGTGTCATAATCTCGAATAAGACATCTAATATGAGATGAGGACTGTTATTTCAGCTTCTTACCTGTGGAACTTATATGTTTTTGTTGGGTCTACAGATTCACATGCAGGCAGTTCTGTCGGTTCTTCTTGCCACATTCACGGGGTTTGGAGTTACAATGTGTGGGAATTCCATTATTATCGAGGCTTTGAGATGGAGGGAAAGATGTCTTTCTCGGTCAAATCAACGTCATGGTACTGCTGCAGTGACTCAGCCGAATCAACCACAACAAACAGAGACAAATCCTCAGCATCTTGAAAATGAAATTGAAGGTGCTGAAGCTGTTCGTGGCAGCTGATTCACAATCGTTAGTATACACTATACACTGCATCTACAGCGTCCAGTGCGGCTGTGAACTACAAATGATCTGTAGTGAGCTTTTAGCGTTGATGTATACTGACCATTTCACATGTATATGTTAGTTCGGATGTTGAATCTTTGGCTTTCCAAACACATAACTAGAACTTGGAACCTTTCTTGGTAGAAAAGGTATTGTATTTGAGGCTTGAAGTTTAATGTTACCTTTGTAATTAATGAACTGAAACAAAACTTATTTTGCTGTTAACTAGCATGAGTGATCGAGTTGGTAAAAGTCTAGGTATGGAATCTCATACTCAGGTTTAAAACCTAACACTAATTGAAGTTAAATCTCAATATATTCTTGATTACCAAGGAGGAAGAAACAACATTCTGACATGATCTTCTAACACAGATTAGAAAGCCTGTAATCTCAAATAATTTAAAAAAAATAAAAAAAACAAAAAAAAAACAACTTGTCTTGCTGTCTATTATATACATGATATGAACAGCTTTTATAATAGAACCAGTTGGGAAATGCTGAGAGAAACAGATCTCAAGGGAGGAACAACATATTATTCTCGTCATTCAATAAATATGTTTCAGAAACAGCCGTGCTGTAATTACAAACGGGGTTGTTTCTCTTACTGCCTTCAATGGCGATTTTCTATACAATAGAATCAGTTGGTCGCATGGCAATTGGGAATGCCAGTCAGATTACGCTCACAAAGTGCTATTCGGGAAAAACCAACTGGTAAGAGTAGAAAAATGGCTACACGAGAAAATCAAAATGTACTCTATGGAAAGAAGCTTGTTTTGCTTACTCTCTGATGACAGATCATTGCTTAAGATTGGTACTGGCAACCTTGCTTGACAGCAAAGGCTTCTCCTTCAAGCTGGGACTTAACACAGTTTCCCCGTTGCTTGATTGGCTTTCTGAAACCCCAGGTCTCATCCAAATTTTAATATTCCCTTCACGGCAGACAGTAAGAACTGATTCTTGAGTAAACAAAACGCCAGAGAGAGGTTCAGTGTGCACACGATGAGCAACAAGAGGTGAGATCTTTAGAACATCTCGCATGCTTGGAGCAGGCTGCAACGTACCCACTGGTAGTGCATTGTCCCAATGAGATGATTGGCTTCCAGTACTATATGTGGGGGAACCACCTGGAGGGCATCGGCGCAATGGCACCACAATCTCATCCATTTCCAGGTCCCACAGAAGTAATTGTGTGTCCTGCACACAATCAGAAAACTACAAACATCAGGACTAATAATAATTTAAAAATTACACGCACCACCTCAGTTACTTCAATATTTTCCTAACCAATTTTTGCAAAAGGCAATTTTATCTGAGAAAACAAATAAGGGGTTTGAGGAAAAATACTAGAATAAAGAGGAATAACAAGGTCATAAATTTTCTCAAATGCACTCACTTCAAATCCTGAAAAGTTCTTATGCTAAGTGTATTCTTATCAGACCATTGTATGTTGACCACTTCCATCTTACACTACACTATCTGAAATGTCAAATATATGCATGAACATAAAGATGAGAGCCAAAAAAAAAAATTAAATTTAAGAAATGAATGTACGATAACTACAGCATTATGCTTTTCTATTATCTAATTATGTAAATATTGATAAGAACCGCCCTAATTATCTGATACCTGACCAACTGAACCAAACCGGTACATGACAGTTTCCCCGATACCTTCTGAATTTGGTGATGACCAATATGGATCAAACGCCACGCCACTGACCTGCCAGCAGCATCCAGTAATAGTTTAATACGGCAGCTCTATCAGGTATTTATAACAAGCCTGATTCTAGAAACTTACCCAAGAATTGTGCCCCTCTCCCCATGCTACAACTTTCCGATCTTCCATACTCCAAACTTGAACCAGATCATCTTCACCTCCTGCCAGTATGTATTTTCCATCCATGCTGTTCAGAAGCATGTGCAATCAATCACACAATCATCACAAAAGAACAATCATATCTTAATACAAAAAGAGCCACAAATACAGGAACTTAAATCTAAAGGTAAGCTAGGGGATTGGAAGAATATCAACAAAGATCAGCAGCAAGCTAATAAAAAATTATAAACAAAACAGTTAAAGACTGCAAACCTCCAAGCACAACATAGCTGAGCACCATAGTAACTTTTCCCCCCACATATAAGCTGCTCTTTTGAGTAGTCAAAAACACGTAGATAACCTGCATTTCGTAATTAATTCTAGCTCATATTCTTCAAAAAGAAACTAATAAAACAGAGCAAATGGGCAATGCAAACAACATCATATTGAAATTATACCGTCTCTTCCAACAGTTGCTAAATACGCTCCATCAGTTGAAAAAGCAATACTATTGATTGAACCTAGGCATATATGCCATCTGGCAATTGGGTTACTCTGCACAAGCATAGTAGGAGTCAAAAAACAAATAATCTCAGTGCTGAAGGAAGCAGAAGTATAAACTCAGCATGTCCGATTCACATATATCCAAAAAATTATCTAATATTTATCAGTCGTTTTGTACATGCAACTGCAGTTATTCAGCCAAGTCACAAGAAAAACATTCCAGCACACCACATATAAACACTAAGATCTCAACCACAATACCCTCTGTTAAAAGTAAGAGGATCTACTAGCCTAAAAAAAAAAGGGTTATTTAAACAACCACTGATAATTTCCCAGCTCCAAGTTAAATTATGCACCATGCATCTTCACTAACATATAATGAGAAGGGAATATTTTTACACTTTTATAGTCAAGGACCTCAGCTTCCATGCTCTACCTTTCAATCAAATTTACCTAGTGCTGCGACCTTAAAAGATGAATGTGTAGACAAACTCCTGTCACTTCTGGATGTATGAACTTCAGTAACTATCACCAATGTAACGGACAAAGATCACGTGACAATATACTTAATCTATAGCCTATCTTAGCATCGAATTCTGTGGTTCATCCTAAATCCATATGTTTCTAGATTCTAATAGAGGCATCCAATTGGGTTACAAACGGTAAATCCAGCCGGCACAAGACCTCCTAATGATTCTGGTTTGGGAGAAACGTTAGAGATGTAGATCAAGCGAGAGAGAGAGAGAGAGAGAGAGCCTAGCTGAAAACAATTATAACTGTTATATGAACTAAAACAACTAACAGAGTGAAGATTGAGTAGTCACAAGTCCAGCAAAGTGCCCTTATTAGACTAGGAATTCGCTGTATAAAATTACCCAAAGACCATGGTGAAAGCAACTTGTATCAAAATGTGGACAATCTGTGACACCAGTATAAGAGCATTGTGCCATTCACTTTAAAACTTGAAATACTAATCCCCATGGTGATATAGCAGCTGTGTTATATCATTCCCTTATCAATTAACAGAATACCTTGTAGAAGAAACATCAACGTGTGTTTTGAAAAGAAAACAAGCACAACTCAATACCTTACTGTAACGTGCATGTGCAACAGAAAATTGAGCTTGATCCTTTATAACAGGGAATGAAGTATCGCCTGCACCATCTTTGCTCTATTGAAAAAACAACGAAAACATAGCACACTCAGAATCTCAGATTACTTGAAACCAAAAAAAGAATCATGGAATATTAAAGTAAAGGCAGTGAAAAGTATTTCTATAGATAATAGAAGCTCGCCTTTTCATATACATACAGATTCCCATCAGCATGAGCAACAACAAAAGAGCCATCACCACCAGGAACCCATGCAACACTAGTACAACGGCTGTTGAAAACAGTGTATTAGGCAATATATTCCACAAAACTGTACAAAGAAGTCAAACCATCTCACAACTCTCAAAAGAGGTCTATTAAGGAATGACAAACACAAGCAAGAAATGTTAACATATAGCATTCTCTGGGAAGCAGCTTGAAATCAAGTACAAACAAAAGAAAAGAATTTGCACTTGCCTAATACTAACAGAACCATCTTTGTTATAATGCTGAGCCCCAACCAGCTTCTTTCCGACATCTTGTAATTGTTGTCTCAGTGACACTGAGTAGACTACAAGAGCATTTATACAACCTTTAGAATTTGAAATTTCAAAGACAAGATTTGATTTCAGAGTCTAGCAAACATTTATACCATCGCCAGAGTTCAATCCAATAACCAAATCATGACCATCCTTGGCGTCTTGATCAAATGCGTGGCACACGGGATTCGAATTACTGAAATGTATAGACTTTATTGGATCCTGCAAGCAACAAGAAACCTATCATAAACCAACTCCATCACCTAAACAACAACAAATAAGTCCAAGAATACCTTGTCTTGAGTATTCAAATCACTAATGTAGATTGCATCTCCCACATTGAAGATCAGGTAAGAACCTTTCCCATCAAAGTTGGAAGTAGAAGTTGAATTACTTGAACTGGAAGCCACCAAAGACCCTACTCTACTACTCGCGCTAACACTCTTACTCACACCATTCCCTCCAACAAAGCTAAGCCTGCTCCCATTACTAGCACCCAACAACCTTGCTGCAGCTGACCGTACACCACTGCTAGTACTAAAGCTTGAAGATGGTGCAGTCGGGGTTGTTGGGGCAGGCTTGTCCTTAAGATGCGCTAACGTTACCTGATAATCAACAGCCAACACTAAGCTCATATATCATAATGTACAGGTTTCAATACAAACCTGAAACATCCCTATCAACTTATAATCCTCGAAAATTACTCTACCAGAAGTAACTACAAGACAATGTAGCAATACCAAATAAGAAACACGGAAAGCCAAAATTCACCTATAATGTAATCGAAAAAAAAAATCTTGGTCCTTAAATACCTCACACTTCCAACATTAACAACACTCCTTTCAACCACTAGATTTCACTTTTGAGCAAAACCCACAAAGCTAAAACCACCCAATGCTAAATTCTTCCTAACACAAACCTAAAAACCCATCACAATCAAAAACCCAAAAAGGAAAAATCCAATCTTTACACAACCAATGCTTCAAATAAGTAAAATTAACAAAATGGGTAATGAAAATTTAACCTGAGTGACAGTTTTGCCGTGAGGGTAGTGAAGAAGGCCGGAAGGGTGAGCCTTCTCGTATTGAAGCTTGTACCTTCCCTCAGGGGTCTTGAAATAGGTCTTTAGCCCCGGCGACTGGGCGTTGTTGTTGGCCGCCGACGAAGAAGCCGTTGACGACATCATACCGTTGGCGGTGTTGATCATGGCGTCGATTACGATGCACCCAGCAGCATACGATCATGACCCTCCTGGGGTTTTTGAGAAAATGGTTGCTCTTTCTGTTTTGGGTTTTGGATTTAAGAGCAGAAAAGGTGGGTGTTCTTTAATCTTTGCTGTGTTTAATGGCTTCCGGATCAAATGGGCTTTGCACTGTGTCTCTGGTGTTGTTGGAAGTTGTGAGTTTGGATTTTGACTGTTGTGATGTGTCAGTCAACAGAGTGGACGGCTCGGATGAGGTGATCTTTGTGGGACTGCAAATAGTGTGGGAAGAGCAGTGTGGTATGAACCAGCGAATCGCATTTGATTTTAGCTTGGACGAAGAGATTGGATTGGTTATTTTTGAGACACTTTCCTTTGAGATATTCGATAATATTCATATGATATTCAAGTTAGGGTAAAATTGAGGTTCAAATAAATCATTGTTAGAGAAAAAAAAATGTCACGTTTCAAGAACGATGAATAAAATATCACTTATAAGGTGATTCACAGTTAATATCTTTTTTTTTTTATAAAAAATACTTAAAATTAAATAATTGAGTTTATAATGTCAAATACAAGAACATGAGTAGCTTCAATAGGAACTCTATTCACCCAAGTATTACCATTGGGCAAAGAATGACGTAGATGTGTTATTGCATCAGCTACAAAATTTGCCTCCCTAAAAACTTGTCTAAAAGAGATGAACACAAACTGAGCCGCTACTGATTTGATGTCTTCTACTATTTTAATAAGTCTCCATGGAGGATCAAAGACCTCATTAACTGCATCAATGACTATCTTGGAGTCTCCTTCCACTTCCAATCTGGTATGCCATTGGCTTTGGCATATACAAGGCTGTCACAAAACGCAAGAGCCTCTGCAACTGGAATTAAACATTCACAGTCAATATCTTTACCGAAACATTTTGTCATAAAACTTAAACCTTATAAGAGATGAAGATGTTCAGTTGATAAAATATCTTGGTATAACATGTCACAAATCATGATTTTTGTTTAACATGTATTAGTTGAATGCTCTCTTATTTACATACATTTGAAAGTGTAGTTTCACGATATGAATAAATCCTCTTTTCTAAGATTGTTTAAACCTTGGTTATATGATTCTAAGGATGTTCACAAACTTATCATGGCACACAAAAAGCCAATTTTTTAACTTAGAAGAATCATTGAAGAGGAAGAGGAGGAGGAGCAAACATTCAAGCATCGCACATTGTGTGTTGTAACTTGTATCTTCTATGGGGCTGTGGGAAGAACTTTGGGTTTAGGCACAAAATAAAAAGGATAGTTTTTGCTTGGCTGCAAGCCTCAAAATAGGATTACCCTTGCTTCTTTAAGTTCTTCACATGAATCTGTCTGGGCCAACTTTGGAATGTCAACTAGTTCCAGTGAAGAGATCGGATAGGCTTTTCTTAAAGAACTAATTACTTGTCACTCCATTAACTTTCATGCGCTTGACAGTTTACTCCATTAACTTTCAATTTCAATCGATTACTCCATTAACTATCCAATGTCACACAATTAGGTCCATCCGTTAAGTCGCCGTCTAAATCAGTGGTTAAGTTGCTGACTGGACATATTTTTCAACTGGAAATTCCATTTAACACCCCACCTCTCTCTCTCTCTCTCTCTGGCCAGCCATGGCTTCCCAAACAATAAGTAAGCTGTGGTTTTTGGCTTCATTTTCCACTCACTCAAATCCAACAAAAGTTTATGTACCAAAGCCTATTATAAAGATAGGATTACAAGCTTTAAGTACATAGCTTAATTTTGAAAACAAAGCCGTGGATAGGAAGTTATGCTCTCTCAAAGTTGAAGCAAAAATCTGAAAACCCAGAAAATTTCAGCTTTTGGTCTGAATCTGCTACTGTTTTTGGTCAAGCAATTTGACAAACCAAATGTTGACCAAACCCTCTGAATTTTACACACATAAATATGGATATATGAGCTTTTACAAAGG
>NC_020496.1:34567952-34585990 GCF_000184155.1 Fragaria vesca subsp. vesca | reverse complement strand
CGAGAGAGAGAGAGAGAGAGAGAGAGAGAGGTGGGGTGTTAAATGGAATTTCCAGTTGAAAAATATGTCCAGTCAGCAACTTAACCACTGATTTGGACGACGACTTAACGGATGGAGCTAATGGAGTAATCGATTGAAATTGAAATTGAAATTGAAATTGAAATTGAAATTGATAGTTAATGGAGTAATCGATTGAAATTGAAAGTTGATGGAGTAAACTGTCGAGCGCATGAAAGCTAATGGAGTGACCAATAATTTCTCCTTTCTTAAAATAAGGATTGTTTGAAGCCTTGAAGTACCCTTTTGTTTTGAAACTTGAGTCTAAAAGTCCCCTTAATGATATCAAACAACATAAGGGTAAGCTCATAATAATGGGTTAGGCCTCACTTGTAGTAGTATTAGGTAGTGAAAAGGCCACATCAGTATAATCTTACAGAGTTTGAGAATGCAAGTATAGAATTAGAACTATACAAAGTAATGCAATGACTAAAATTGGGATGAATATAAGTCATAACATGTATGATGCATCATCACACTTTAAAAACCTTTAATAAAACTTTTAAGGACCCATCACTGGTTAGTGGATATATTCTTCAAACTAAGAGGATGCATTCTCAGAATAAATTGCTGGCTGAACCCCCTCTTCTTTTTGTTTGCTTAAAGATAGGACTAGATTAGAAATGGATATTAATGAGAGGTGAATCAAATTTCTCAGATAGTAACTTAGGTTCTTAAAGTTCATAGGATTTCGTATGTTACTTGAGTAAATACAATATTAAGCTCATCCAATGTTATTTGATTGATTTACATGGAGATTATCTGAAATTTACAGTTTACTTTGAATTCTTATGGGTAGTTAGGCATAATTTCTTTTCTGTTTAGATGTTAAATCAGAGGGACTCATAAAATCAAAGTATAGCAGAAATTGGTCCTACTGTAACTGCCTATATTTTGAAAACTTTGACAACTTGAATTACAAGCTTTCTTCTGTAAAGTTTGCACCAAACAATAAGCAATACAAATGCAATCATAACCATCATTCCAACATTTGTACCCCACTCACTTCATTCACATATCCTCCTATTTTTCCTGCCCTGCCAAGCAAAACTCCCTACCTCTCTATTCCTCTTACTTGCCAAGAAAGAGTTGGCCTATTGGATTCTAGATGACATTGTCTTTCCACCTTAAAATGACTCCCTTTCACCTAACTATGCACTCATATATATACCCTCACCCCTCTTCACCTTTTGCTCAACTCTCCACCTTAGTACCTTTCTTATTATTCAAAACCAAGCCATAGACACATAAACACAAACAATGACACCCCAATACCGCTTCCCATTCTTCTTTTTTGTGATCTTCTTCTTCCATTCGCGCATTGTTTCTGCTCAATCTCCAGCAGTTGCTCCGGCACCATCAGGCACCAATGTGACCGCGGTTCTTGAAAAGGCCGGTCAGTTCACTACTTTAATCAAGCTTCTCAAAAGTACAAAGACAGCCGACCAAATCAACACGCAGCTCAGCACATCAAACCAAGGCATCACCATCTTTGCACCAACTGACAATGCCTTTGCATCCCTCAAAGCAGGCACACTAAACTCCATTACGGAACAACAAAAGCTCCAGCTACTCCAGTTCCATATCCTCCCCACTTACTATAGTACCTCACAGTTCCAAACCGCCACCAACCCTTTGCATACACAGGCCGGGAATAGCGATGATGGGCAGTTCCCGCTCAATGTGACCACATCAGGCACCCAAGTGAACATAACAACTGGGGTTGACACTGCCTCAGTGTCTAATACCATATTCACAGACAACCAGCTAGCTGTGTATCAGGTGGACCAGGTCCTCCTTCCTCAAGCAATTTTTGGCTCACCAGCGCCCGCTCCAGCGCCAGCTGCTCCCAAAAAGAGTGTTAAAGGTTCTGATTCTCCTTCAGCAGGGTCATCATCCGATGACAGTCCTGTTGATGCATCTGCTGCAATGGGGCTGAAGCACCAGACCATCAAAGCTGCGTCCCTTGGAGTGGCAATGTTTACAGCATTCTTGTTGTGATGAGTGAACAACTGTAGTCATTTGAATGTCTGTTTTGTTTTCCATTATTTCAGTTGCCTATTGTGCTAAGAATTTTGTACCGCAGTTATTATTTGAACTTTATTGTTCTTTTGAATAACACTTCTAGAACTGAAATTCTTCAGCTTCATCCCTAATTCACTAATAGTGCAGCGCTGTAGTTCCGACTATCTCTAATGAACAAATATATTTTCCCAGAATATAAAACATATGGATGTATTACAGTTACTAATTTTCTTGGTCCAAAAAAGTAACAAGAACAAAACTAATTGTCTGATGAAATACACCTTATCTGTTTCGTCACTTCTTGTATAAAAAAATTAACTAATTCATTTCCTAATCAGAACTGGTCTGAACATAGAAAGGTACATTCAACATATACAGATATGGACCCAAATCCATTTCGTTTGATGAACTAATAGAAGCTCCAGACTCGAGCATTGTAATTCCTGGTGGATAAAAATCCATGTAACACCACCTGTCAGCGATTAGTCGTATTGGATCGGGAGCTCCCATAGAATGACACAAATTTATAGCACTCTGTTAGCTCAAGCGTCTGGACAGAAGGAAGCCATTCTTCAGTTAAAAGAAAAAATCAAAACTGGAAATCAAATCCACCAGGAAATCCACCGCCGCCCCCAGGAAAGCCACCTTCGAAAGTGAAAGTATATTGCTGTCCACCGCCACCATGGAAAGGATTAAAACCACCACCGCCGCCGCCGCCCATCCCCATCTCTTCAATATCTTCACCTCTATCATACTTGGTACGTTTTTCTTCATCACCAAGAACCTGTAGAGGATTACACAAAGTCAGATTGGATTTCCAACTTGCAGCATACACTGCAGCGCATCATTACCATACGCATACAAAATCTAGTAAAGGTTCAAGTTCAATAGAAACATAAGTTTAGAAAGAGCTTATGCACACCTCGTATGCAGCGGCAATTTCTCGAAATTTCTCCTCTGCTTCTTCTCTATTTTCAACGTTTTTATCTGGATGCCACTGCAAAGCAAGTTTCTTGTAGGCACGCTTAATCTCAGATATACTTGAAGTCTTTGAAACTCCCAAAATCTTGTACCAGTCTTTCCGTTTACTCATCTTCAAGGCTTTCTCGGCTCTCATGTATGTTTCTCGAATATTCATATCCTGCATAATCAGCAAGATGTTGATACTATAAATTCATCGGCATTATATACAAAGCAGGCAGATGTTTATGTAAACACATGCTACTTTTGATTTTATCTCTCAGATACCACAGTGCATGTATAATGATATTCCAATCCATATAGCAGGAAAAAATTGAAAATAAAAGAAAAATGCTGAAGAAAAAACGAACAGAATAAATAAAAAATGTTAGCTCTTAATCTACGCAAGTTTGTTTACTGGCACATGCATCAGTGTGCTCATTTGTACATAAACTTAGTGGGTGCAACAATTGTGAGAGGGGCATATTGTATAAAAAATCATTAACATATTATGGAACAATGGCTAACCTGAGGTGATTTTTGAGCTGCTGATTTTAGATCTTCTACAGCTCCCTCCCAATCCTCTGTCAGAAGTTTAGCTTCACCCCTCTGTAAGCATCAGATTTAGTAAACAGACTGAGCAATGCATCATACGAGATTAAATGAAAGGTAATTCTGTAGACAATGTGCTGAAGGAAAAAAAAAAAAAGTGGGACAATAAAACAACAGCAAACCTGAACTAAGGCTTCAAGAAGCTCCTCGTCAATACTAAGTGCTTCATTGCAACTACTTAGAGCATCTTTTCCCCTGCCGAGCTTGACCAAGAGTTTACACAAGCCAAGATGAAGATGTACATTATGTGCAAGATGATTAGGGTCCATTGCTAGGGCTGCCTTAAAATCCTCAACTGCAACTCGCAGCCTTCCCTTCTTTTCATTATCTTCGGCCTGCATAAGGAGAAATTATTCAAAAAAATTTCAACACATTATGCTTAAGATGGTAAGGCTCAAATAGGTTCTAAAGAAGGTGAACTATTGAAATGAACTCAGTAGCATTTCCAAACTTATCCCATCCAAAAAGGGAGACGAATAAACTTGATACAGAAATCTCGAAATAATGAAATAAACAATTTGTCGGGACTCACACTTTTTGTCTTTTTGAGCAAATTCTTCAATCCAAAGTACGCTTTCTTTAGTTCCCCATGCTCTGGATCTAGGCGGAGACCCTTTTGGTAATGCCTACAGAAACCATAGATAATATTCAAAACTATGATCTGATTACAAAGGTTTTACTCAGTAGGTAAGAAGGCGCTAATCAAACCTTTGAGCAACATCGTGATCAGCTAAATAATAGTAAGCACGGCCACGAAGTAATAATGCATCCAGATTATCTTCATCTTCTTTGAGAATGAACCCAGCCTCCGCAATGGCACCAGAATAGTCTTTAGATGCTAACAACAGTTTCACCCTCAGGATTTTGGCCTGCAACAAACAACACCTTCAAAATTAGAAGGTCACTAGAATTTGAAAAAATAAGATCCTCAACCCTAACTTCCTAGTGACACCAACAAGCAGTTTAGGCAAGAGGATAAATGAAGCAAACTGAAATTAAATAAAACATGATGAGCTATATGGAAAGAAATAGATTGATTACCTTTGAACATGCTGGAGAGAAAACAAGAACAACTTTTTCGACATATTCCAAAGATTTTGCAAAGTCACTTGATTCAAAGAGAGTCAAAGCAGTATCCAGAGCACTCTTAGCCTGATTCAATTGAGAAAGCTCCTTCTCTGCAACTGAATCTCGGGGTTTCAACTCCAAGAACTTCTTGTAGCTATTCTCTGATTCCTCATATCTACATCACCCAAAAGCCTGAATCATATGACTTTCCAATCAGAAGTTGGAAAGAGATACTTGCTCACTAACATTTTTCTTTCTAGCCTTCCAAGTTCCAACAAACATTTTTCAGGCATCATGTATTGTACACCTAAACCTGACACTAATTCTTATTTTATCATAAATTTAATAGCACACATCACATAAAAACAACGTTCCATGATAGCAAAAATTAGGTCCAGAGACAATTACTAATTCAGAGATATAAATCATATTAAAGAGGTTATAACTATATAACTACCTGCATATCTGGCGAAGAACAGACGCACGATGATAATATGCTTCTGAAAGTGTTGGGTCTGCCTCTATGGCAGCATTAAGATCATTAAGTGCCTCACTGTATCTCTTCACCTTTACACTCTGTGAAACCCTCTCTAACAACTCAGCCGCATTACCTGGTTTGCCATCTGCACAAGCAAGGTTCATGCTTTATAAGCTATAAACAACACATGACTGCAGTACCAAGCCACATACAACAACCAAAGCGGCCTATGCCACTAACTTGATACAGCATGTTCGAACCAATTCCATCCAACTCTGCGCAACTCGGCATTTTGTACATATAACACACCCTGGTCCTCTAGACTTCCAATCTTCCATCTTCCTAGTTTTCTAATAGCGCTCTAGATTATCACATTCAGACACCTTTCCTTTACGACTATCCGGTGCAACTTAAACTACATAGTTATAATCTTATAGTGATTACAGTCTCTCTATCCGCCCATATAATGACAATTTCACTACACAACCATGCACTAATCCAATAACAAAACGGCAATGCGTTTATACGAATTCAAAAACGCCGCAATCAAATCAAACCCCCTAGAATGCACCATTATCAAATACCAACACAATGCAACATCCAATTCAGTTTTCACAACTCCCCAGATTACACCAACCCTCAAATCACAACCCACAAAAGCAAGAAACTTTCAACTAAACGAGCCCACCCAAGTAATAAAGACACCAACTTTACCACAAAGCATTAGATCAATCCACTAATTACATCAAATTAAGGCACGAAGAGATCAAAGAGTCCAAGAAACAAACCTAAAGCAGACACCAGAGGTTGAAGAAGAAGAAGCTGACAGAGGAACACGAAATGCAGTATGAACACTGTGTAGAGCAGACCTCTACAGGCCAAGAGGTCCATGGCGAATGAGGAACACCGAATCATTACCCTTTGTATTTAGATTCTGAAACAGAGCTTGAGTTTAATGGAATCAGAATTTTAATACCGGGCAATTCTGAAAGAACAGAAATTTGTGTTTAATAGTTAGCTAGACGGACCAGGAAGAGGTGTTTTGGTTCCACGTTACTAGGACCTATCGCTGTTCTCCACGTGGAATTACCTCGTCTTTAACCGTGAGTTTTGTTGGCACCAATGACGACCTGCCATGTCATAAAGAGCGGCGAGGAATCCTTCTTCTGATGAGACGCGTGGAATCTGACCCAAACTCGGTTGCCCAGCCCATGAATAAATTGTTAGTGGGCCGGTTACTAGGCCTCGTAATCTTTTCCGGCCTCCGTTTCAACACGTTGAAAGATATCATGTTCTTGTCTGCTCTTCCATCAAAAGTAGGAAACTTTACTATATATGCTTGCTGCTGATTGCTGAAGATTAATTTAGCACTGCAGCAAAAGAATTGGGTTTATGTCACGCAATCAATCACGGATAGATTCAAATTTACGTTGATGGAGATTTTAAAGTTCTTGCAATAACCACACATCTCAATACCTTGGAGGATCAAGTTTCTGGTTATAGACATTGATTCTTCATCTAGCTACTTCTTGTTCTAGCTTTCTTCTCTTCTAAGCATGATCACCAGGACGCCAATGTTACGGCTAATCCAACCATTGGTGTTCATTACACCAGAGATTCCACTTGTGAAAGTATTCTTTACTGGCATTAGTTGAGTGCAACGTCTGCCTTTTATCAATGTCAATTGGGAATAGGTAGGTTGTAACTCTCTAGTTTAGAAAAAGTTTAGTCAAAAACATAATATATCATGCACGCGTTAATTATATGATGAGGACTGAACTTATTAGCTTTTAAGTACATTTCAAACATGAGTATCAAAATTCTTAGTTTACTAAATATAGTGAGTCATATCAACGAATCCTTCAAAACTTAAGAAGTTCGTACTTTTGACTCTTCAAAGTTCATGGCTAAGACCAAATTCTTATTAATCACTAATTTTTTCAAATTAAGTAATTACACATGGTAGAAGTTTTAGTTGTTTAAGTGAATCAAGTACGTATTCAACACTCTACTCAATTAGACAAAGTAAATACCTAGGTCTCCACTCTCGAGAGTAAGATTCTTTTGCCAATATATATTGCTGACGCTTGCCCAGAACTTGGCTAGTTGGAATGGAACTTTCCCTAAAACCCTAATAACGTACTCAAACTAAATTCAAAAGATCAACTAAAGCTAGACCCGAGGAGGCCTCAAAAAGCTTAAAGCTGGTCATTACAAGTACCAATAAAAAGGTCAAACTCATTACACGATAAAGTTGCATAACTTGCATTACCTTCGATATTGTTTCTTTTCGTGCTTTTCGTAGACCCAGAAACCCCAGTGTGTGGTACTTGTGCTAAGCTAATCCCAGGACCCCCATTATTATTGGCCATTTAAAAGTTACAAGCTTCTCAACGGCTTCCAATCGATCTCATGCATCTGCCCTATGAATACCCAGCTAGGGTTCTACACCAAATTATTTATAGAACAATTAACAATGATGTGGAATCAAGTCAAAGCTTTTGGATCGATTCCCTTTTCACAGTACTGAGTGCTCTGCAACGGTTTTCATAGGAGGGCAACAGACTTAAACAGTGCCCTATAATAGAAACGCTGGATTGCTATGTGTGTGTGACCTTTGTGCCTGAAAATAAGGGTCACCCAAAACAATAGTATTGTCTGAGGAAACAATAATGTTTCTCGGATTCGTTTTCCATGGCATGCAGCAGCTGCTTGTTGGGGAAAACCAGCTAATTAAACAAGTAATTAGACAAGGTTTTAATTTGAACAAATGAACGGCGTTCACCTTCCATGCGTGTTTTCGAGGATCCTCATTGGAACCTTGAAACATTCTAATAATCTCATTTCCGAGGTTGTAATGTTATCGATCTCCCTAGCTTGTTTTAATCATGTAAATCTGGAAGAAGAAAACTTAAAAAGGATCTGAAATTAAGTAGTTTCGCAAGTGAAAGCCAAATTAAGTCATTCTCCTAGTCAAGCTCGATCGTATTGTAATTAGTCTAAGAAAGTGGTTTAGAAGGCTAAATTATTGTGTATTCTTCTTTAAGTTTTCTGGTTCGTAGTAGGGCAACTGAACGATCATAATATTGATTGGCAGATGGTGGACAGTATTTGTCATGTATCAGCTCACTGTTACATCAATTAACAGTACTAATGATCAATTGGCTCACTTATGGATAAGATTCGTGCATGGTATGATCTTGATTTGCATCAATCAACAGTTCTTCATTTTTCCGCATGATACTTTCCGAGTAATCTTCTTCTTCTTTTTTATGCTAACTTTCAAAGGAATGTTTATCGATGAATACTTGCATATCGTTGGCTCACTTATAGATAATAATCATAATATTCATCTATGATATAATCTTGTTTTGCATCATAGGGGGTCTTTAATTTCCCGCAAGACACTTTCCAAGTAATATAGTTAACCGATGAATACATGCATATGAAATCCTCTTAGGATTTATTTTAAGGAGAAGTAAGATTGTAGATTTTGCAGGTAAAATAAGAAAGGTTCGGCTGCTATACACATTTATATGGCATATATAAAATTGTGAGCCGTCAGATCGTTTAGCAATTCAAAATTCAAAACGATCGGACGGCTCACGGCTTGATGTATGCTATACATATATGTAATTATGTATAGTAGAATAGTCCAAATAATTAAGAACACATTGAATTGTAATTTGAATCAATCATTCAGTAAACTATAGCACAAATCATATAATCATATCAATCGGTGTAGTAGTTAGGTGTTTAGCTAAGATTTCTAGTTTGAATGGTACATGTGTGAATGGGTATATTTCAAAATTAAGACATAGCTCCATATCCTATGGTACTATGACAAAGGAAATCGATGGATCGAGAAAGAGAATTCGAAATATGCTTACATTATGTCGATGATTGAGACTTGAGTACTACTCCCATCTCCTTTCAAAATATTGAATTGAACACAACGATTTCGAATATTAGCTGAGCTTATTAGTGTCCCTTCTATTTCTTCCGTGATGGTACGTACCAAACGATTTAGTGGCAGTTGAGACATCGCACATCACACACAACACACCTGTCCCCAACTTCCTTGTCCCCAATAATTCTGTTCTCATCGGCAAGCAGCTAGAGTCTCCCTAAGCTCACATCACAGAGACACACACTATGCTCGATCACTAACCCAAAACACCAAGAAACGTCTAAACCCTAAACTAGTCTCACCAAGCTAGGTTTCACTTCTTACGTCGCTTTGAATATTCTCACTAGCTATATATCAAAAACCAACGGTGGTGCATGCACGTTATGATTGAAACAGACTGATCTTTAATACCCTCCGCTGATCTTTGTTTAATTATAGCCACACCCGGCCGGGCCACCACCTTTGACGGGGCGGCCGGATTAGTTTGACGGACGGTCAACTATTTCTCTGTCACGTAGTTTTCTGTGCCCCATTTTCGAAAGAAGAGAAAGCAAAGAAATAGAAATCATACATAAAACAACAACAGCAGGCTAAACATACACAAGATAAAACAACGTAACACAGCAACCAAAACGGTCCAAATAGTTTACACATCATCATGACTCGGAGTTTGCTCGTCGTTCTGTCACTTCAGACATGCACCGGCGGGGCCCCTCATCTGAGCTGCTCAGCCTCTCTGTGGAGTCCGTGACCACTTTTCTCAGAATGCAGCGCTACCCTGCTAGCTCTCTCTCTTATTCAGCTTGCGGTCCCTAGCTAGCTGATGACCGATCAGGTTTGATTCAACTCGGTCCCAACTCATCATCGATCCCGGACTCAGTTTAATTGATATTTCTGATAATGACTTCAGTGGTTGCCAGTGAATGGACTCAATCCCATAGCAGCTGAGCCGAACTTGGCTAGATCATGTGGCAAGAACTGCCTATTATGAGCTTGATTATCTCCTCCCACGCCCAAGAAGTCTCTGGTTAGACTATTCTGACGATCAATCGCATTCGAACTCGCGCCACCGAACTTCATTAGCTGTTCGAGACTAGAATTGTTCGATGCACAACTTAACGAGCTAACCAGATTGGATGAAGTAGTATTCCTCGGTTGAAAAAGTTGGTTAAGCTCATTCGACCCTCTGTTGAAGTTCAATGTGTTCGAGGAAGGCGGCGAGGTCATTACGCCTGCGCTGCTGCCGGGAAGCGACTGGTTGCTGCTTCGAGTAGACCCTAACTGCGCCGCTTTCTGCAGCAGCGCTGTGGCTGACATGGGCGCTGACGGTGGCTTGCTGATAATGTTGGGTTTGATATTTCTTCCTTCTTGATCTTTTAGTCCCATTGGTGATGATAAGGAGAGATTCGCCGAACTTATTGAAGTAGAGGCGCCGAAATTGGACATGGAATTTGACCCGAAAAGACTAGTGGCAGATCCCATTTGCACCATATCATAAAGATTATTAGAATTTGCTGCTGCCATGTCGATCACATTGAGATTATTCGGCTGCTGGTTCATCCAAAACGACAATCTGCTTGGCTTCTCGAAATCAGAGATTTGAGAAACATCTTGAACTGCTTGAGAATTCATCATGGTGTTGTTTGCTGAAGGATCATTTCCGAAGTTAAGATTTGTAGCAGCTGCTGCAGCTGAAGTGAGCCTAGCACTCTCTTCAGTTAGGGCATCACAAAATGCTCGATGTGTGATGAAGCTATCTTTCCTGTTTTATTTAGTTTTCAAAAAGAAAAATGAAAAATTCACCATTTATTATCTAATCATATTCATCTGCTTGCATTAAATCGAAAATCCAAAACGAGCATTTAATTCGTAGCTTGTATTAATTTATGTACCTGGAAAATAGAGTTCCACAGTCACACTTGTACTCCCTAGTCCCGCACGTCTTGGAGTGAGCTTTCCAATCCGATTGAACTGCGTATTTCTTCGAACACTTCTCGCACTTCCACTTCTTCTCGCCGTGTTTCCTGCTGAAATGCTTCTTGATTCCGGTGAGGTCCCCGAGAGCTCTAGAAGGATCGTGGTGGACGCAGGTCTTCTCCGGGCAAATGTAGACCTTCTTCTTGATCACATCCTTGTTCGTTCTTTGCCTCAGTTTCCATGGAAGATTGTGACCTCTTCGATGAAGCTGTAAGTTCTGGTCCCTTTGGAAACCCTTGTTGCATATCTCGCAGATGAATCTGTTCGTTGCCATAAGTGTGGTGGGAGATAAGGCAATAACCTCCGCATCTGGATCTGATATTTGATTAACACACAGAAATTAACTGACCGGAAATGTTATAGTTCTCATGTCAAATATCCGACTTAAGATTTAAGCTCGATAACCTCTTTCAGGCAATTAGTAGTGTCGGTCAGAACGTAAATTAAACACACTAAACTTGAAGATATATGAAACGAAAGAAGCTAAAGTTTGCTTAATACCTGGAGTTCCTGGTAGATTCCTCTTCTTCTTGACAGCAGGATTGGATTTCTGATTCTGACTAGGGTTTGCTGGGTTCAGTTGATGATCGAACCCTTCAATGGCAGAAGGCATAAGTGAATAGCCATCACCGGACATCATTTGAATCTGAGCTCAAATCTGTTCCCTTGTAATTTAGCCGCAGACAAACTCTAGTTTTGGAAACACGAAGAGAACGTACAAACAAACAAACACAAGCCGCAGACTAAATTTAGACGGTCCGATTGCGCCAAAAGACAGCAAAAAAACCCAAGTCAAGTGGTTTTTGAGCAGTAGTGATCGATCTAAACAAAAGAAAGAGTCTCACTAAAAAAAATATACTAGAGCTATCTTTCGGACTCTTGTAAGGAAGACGATCTGGTTAGCTAGCTAGTTTTGGTTTCTAAGAGAGAAAAAACCAAAAACCATGATGGCTAAAAAGAGAATAATATTTTGGCTATCTTTTAGTTTTTCTTCTTTCTAAACCGGCCTTTCTCCCTTTCTCTGCTTTCTTTTCTGCAGTAGTCATAGTCTTACGCCTATAAGTCTCTCCCCTCTTTATCCAACTCTCTCATCCCCAAAGTCGGTCAGCCATATATTTTTTCTGGGCCACCATGCATCGATCACAGTCTCTCTTTCTTTCTCACACGTATACAAAAGTGGAAGTGTGCGAGCGATTGGGTGAGCTGGGGTTTGAGAAAAGCAGAATGTGTAGGACTGTGTGCATTTTGTTGGTTTCTGGGGAGCTCAAATTCCAATTATGTTTAAGAAATAGTTAAATTGAAAAAGGTAAATTCGAACGATGAGATTATGTTTGTTTGAAGTTTGAACCACTCGGGAAAAATGACCTAAAAGTTGGTTCTAATTTTGAAGCCAGAAAAGGGGGTGCTTGATCTCTCTTCCTCAGAAAGTTACTTGCCTTTGTGTTTAGGTTTATTATTGAGTATTGTTAAAGTTGGACTGGAACCAAATAAGTTAGGGTGAATTTCCCGAGGGGGGCAGAGTTGATAGGACCGTCCGTGATACCTGTGTGGGAGCTAGTAGGAAGTAGTACATACACACAGTGATGTCTCGGCAGCGATCGAGGACTGCATGTGATGTTGATGATACCATAGAGATAGGTAGTCCTATAAACACTGCCATGCTGCGATTATTGCTGAGCGAGTGACATGGATGTAGAAACGGGGAGGATCTATAATTGGTAGTTAGAAACTTCTATTAAGTTACCTCTAGATCTGCATTTGGAGTTACCTCTGTCATCTACATACACAATAATTGTGATTACAGCGCTTCTTCTTGAACCGGATATATCTTATACCTCTTAGTATCTGAACAAATGAACCGGATCATTGTGAATTATGAATTACAAATGCTCAACCAAAAAAAAAAAAATTATGAACAAATGAAGAAACAACTTGTCAAATCGATCTCTAGCTCTCTAAGAGACCTAATAGGTTTGATACCATGTCGAAATTAGCTGATTTCCTCAATCTAATGCTGGTTAAATAATTAGCACTAGTTGATCACCACCATTGCACACTGACTTAGGTTCAGAAACATGTACATTAATCAAGCAAACTACATCCTGCTTAACCATGCAATTAGCAGCCTATGCTTGGAAGAATGGCGAAAAATGCAACCCAAACCGAGTCCTAGGAGCGCCTTCGATACTGCAACGAAACCGCTCCTGAAAAAGGTTCACCATTCCTACTCGTACAGTCCTACTCCTACATAACATTCTTGGATATTGATAAATGTAATTGCATCTTGCTCCATTAACGAAACTAACTAAGGAACAACATTGGTATTTACTTGTAACTAATGTGAGGATACATAAGGACTAATGTTGTAACTAATATTTTTTACAACTTTAAGGATTATTATTATTACTTTAAAGACTCATTTTACAACTTGAGAACAAAGTTGATACATCACATACAACACACCCTAACCATATCCTTTACCTTAAGGATTAGACGGTCAGCCACTCATCTACATACCAATATTTTTGATGACACATGTATATAATTGGTTATGTAGGCGATAAGTGTAAAGCGAATAGTTATACACATCCAGCTAGATCGAGTACCGTTAGACAACATCGACCAACTTTAGCTCGAGACCTCGGCGCTTAATGACTTGAACTCAAGGAAAAATTTAGGTTGAAACATATAAGATCAAACTCAAGACATTTCTACTACCAATAAAACACATGTACAAGCTGTCCGCCCAATTGACTAAATGGTTGTGAGCAGGAATTATCATCTCTTTCCTCTCCATCAAATTTATTTTCCTTCTCATTTTCAATTACTACGAATTAATATCATTCTTACATGGAGGGTGTAGTTTATGGTTTATATGTAGCTAGGATGTCAAGTTTTCTTTTAGCTAGATACCGCTACGTACAATATAGTGGTGCTACAATATTACTCTAGGGTTTGAAGTTTGAACTTTTGAACTCGTCAGATTTTTTTTGTTCTCATATATAGAGAGATCCAGAGGAAAATTTTAATTAATGACACCCGAAATTAATTAGTAAGTAAACTTTACGACTAAGTCCATCGTTAGGTATAAATCTTTGATTGTCCCCGGTTGAATCTAAAAGTATATAATTTCAACCAATGATGTTTTAAGTTCAAGTCTGCAAGTTAACTAAAATTGCATGATTAAGGAAAAACAGAATGTGATGAGGTTAGTGATCTAAGTTAGTAACTAGCTAGACTGAATGGTCGTCAGAGATGAGAGATCAATGATCACGCTGTCGAAAATAGCCATCCATGCATGATTAACTGAACGTAAGTTCGCGTAGACTGAAGATCGAGATCAAATATTCAGAATACTTCCAGATTGAAGGTAACTACTTCGCCGGGTATGCAGCTATTCACGACCTGTGATTCTGTGAAAATAAGAAGCTAGCTGATGACGCCCCTGTGGCAAATAGGTCTTTCTGATGACGTCCTTTTCTCAGCTGACTTTCATCACACCCTACCACGAAACCCAGAGTTAGTTTCATATTGATCTCAGACAATAATACATCTACTGAAGCTCGAGATTATATAATAGAAACTAAATCATATTCTAAGAAAACAGAGAATTTATATATATCGTATACACAACTGCTTTTGGCTCCATGCATTCGGAGCTTCCTTTTCGACATTTGATGCTCTCTCTTTCTCTATCTCATCCCCGTCGGGAATCCAATGTTGTTTAGCTTCTCTCCAGTTTAAAATATTGCATGCACACGTATATAGAGAATAAAATACACAGAACCATGTTGGGATTAAAGTTGCGCAGACCAGAAAACCACCCTAGCTAATTTCCAGATTTCCAGATGGGGATGGAAATTATCAGGTTAATTTTTTCTTTTCTTTCTTCTTGGACTTGAGGTAGAGGTAGAGGAAGAGAATGAGATTATATATAACTTTATACATATATGTCTGACTAAGTATTACGATACCCTCCTATATATGATCTATTCCATTGATTACTCATGTTCTCATTCTATTTCTGTATAATTCCATCGGCTGCACATATATTATATGGTTTAGATTCATGCAAACATACACGTTACAGTTTCTTATTTGAATAAAGAAAATATAACTATGACTAATTGATCTACATAGATGTCATCGATGGATGTAATGTGTTGCTGTTTGCCAAACGATAAAATATTTATTTTGTTTTGGAGAAAGTGCATATAAAAATATGATGCTGTGATGGACTTTAACCTATGCCCTAACTACGCATAATCAATATTTATAGTCTATGCTTGTCATGAAACTAACCAAAGTCGACTCTCGATCATGAAAGAACATGTAAGTTTAATAAACTAACTTAATTTTGTCCTCTTGGGCTACTTTTAGGAAAGGGTAAATTTGTATCAAGCTTTGTTTATCAGTGGGGTGAGTAGAAAAGTGGGTGAAGTAAAATCACATCTCTGAATGTGAAGCCCTAGCTCCATTTCAAACCAAAATGATAATGTACAATGACCATCGAAAACAACCTCTTCTTAGGGAGTGGCTAAAACCATGCACATGGGGCTGTTTGTCAAAAACATCAACGGATTATTAACTGCGGTTATCCTATATCAGTTCTTCCTTCGGAAACCCTAATAAACATGCTTCCTCAATCGGGTGTGCATATTGTTTAAACAATACGTACGTAGCTTTGCTAAGTCATGTAACGGAGACTTATAACCTAACGGGGCATTAAAATGATTGGAAGGTGAGTGAGTTTTTGCTCGATGAGGTGTGGTGTTCTTGATTAATTTGTTCATTTAAGTGAAGTCAAGGCACGCCCCTAAAACCTCGGGTTTGAAGGCCCCCTACACGATAAGAGTGGGTAACGAACCACAACTATACGTAGCCTTCTTAATTTTCTTTTGTTATTAACCCTAATTTGGTAATAAACCTTATCGGTAACTTGTTAATTTGTTCTATTAAAACTTGAATATCAACTTAATCATTAACTTTTCCCTCCCGTCTTAATTGTCTTTGAACTAATTAAACTAAACATAGCAGAGGCAATAGATCCTGGATAATACTCTACTTCTATAAGAATTAGATATCGATTCGCCTTGTCGGAATAATCGTCTAGAGATTTGTGGTTTCAGTTGTTTGTACTTGATTTGTTAATTCTTGATCGCTGAAGGAATAACGACTAAATAGCCAAAATTAAGACTAAGTTGGCTTCAAGCTGTCGGTAGAGAATCTGATCAATGAGAGAGCCAGAGAATTCTTCTATGTTTACTGTAATACATACATAACATATTTCAATAATAAAAAAAAAAAACACTCATTCTTTGTCTCCACGGATGATAAATGTAATGGTAATGCTGATAATTGAACAGCTAAACCAATATGAGTTTGGTATCTGAAGAATAGATGGTCAATGGTCATGATTATTGAATTACATTGTGAATGTTACAATGACATGCACTTATAAAAAAACACTGACATTTGAATAAGTTTTGAGTCGATGACGCTCCTGATATTATTGAAGATATATGTACTATTTCACCAAGTTTAGGCTCTATGTCTCCCCCTCGTTGTATTCTCAAACTCTTATTATTGAGGATGTGTGTACTATATTTGTTCACATAGCGATGGAGAATGCTATACTATTTATGTAGTAGATGATCCAAATCGCCGTGCTACGTAAGGTCATTTATTTTAGTTCGAGTAACATCAAACATGTTGTTAACTAAACTGAACTCCTTATTTAAAACAATCCGAGTTAGTCCTAACAAACAAACATGAACTCAAACTCTTATTATTGAGGATGTGTGTACTATATTCGTTCACATATATAGCAATGGAGAACGCTATACTATTTATGTAGTAGATGATCCAAATTGCCGTGCTATATCTAGACAAATACATTAAGTAACAAGAAACATCAATTTTATATGTAGAGCACACATGGATTGACGATTGAGGTAGATCGATCGAGCTAGCTAGGTTTGGCAGGTCAAAGTATGATATAAACGTTTTGGATCTATATATAGGATTAATATTATTCGAACAAAACCTGATCTGAAAACGATGTTGGCCATCAGCAAAGTGTTGAATTAAGCTTACCAACAAACTCAGCTCCCTCAAACTCATCGTTCACAACCATAAAAGACGAACCAGATACCTCGGTTATTCAAAAAAAAAACCCACATCACACGTAAAAAGAATGTTTCTTGTCCTTAATTACACAATCATTTATATTTGGTGTTATACTGGGTGTAATATAGCTCAGTACCATATATACTACTGCATACTATAATAACAAAAAACTGGAGAGTACTTGGTGGGTACATAAGTTTGTATTCTTCGAAAATTCCGGTATATTACCGCATTTTGCAGCTTCTTCTTTCTTGTTTGTGATTCAAAGAGGAAATAATTGAGTTGAGCATGCAATTTGCGAATAATTTCCCAGGATGACAAACAGAAAATTGATGTATTGAAAGACTCTAAAGGCTCCAAATAATGGACATGAAGAGACTACAAGAAGGAAAAGACATGCAATGGGATCAATGGGTGTCAAGTTGGCCTTTTTATGTGTCTCTCCTACTGATTTCTATAATGTTCTATTTCTTGGAGTTTTGTGCAGAGATGTTCACATCTGAAACTTCTTGATGTCAATGAGTGAATCCTTAACTATTCTTTCCTTGCTAGCCATTTCATTATTATGAAACATAGGGATGAAATAAAAAGAACAATATTTTCTAAGAACTTAAGTTGACATGCATATTCAATATTTACTAATGCATTGTATAAATATTATTGGAAAAATTTCAGTTTACTACCCTAAACTTTAGGTCTAAAATCAGTCTGATACCTCATCTTTTTTTTAATCAGTTTCATACCTAAATTTTCAGAATGACATCAATCTCGACCAAAATGACTAAAATAGCCCTGGTTAATCTTTTACCCTCTCTCTCTCTC
>NC_020496.1:34560924-34567386 GCF_000184155.1 Fragaria vesca subsp. vesca | reverse complement strand
GAGAGAGAGAGAGTAAAAAGATTAACCAGGGCTATTTTAGTCATTTTGGTCGAGATTGATGTCATTTTGAAAGTTTAGGTATGAAACTGATTAAAAAAAAAAGATGAGGTATCAGACTGATTTTAGACCTAAAGTTTAGGGTAGTAAAATGAAAATTTTCCAATATTATTTTATCCTAAAATTATGGATTACAAGAAACAATATTTGCTTTGATTTGATTATTCAGTAGCTATTAGCTAGCTTAAACATTAATAGGTTGTCGTGTAAAGAGAAATTATATGGTATCTCCATGTATATAATACACTGATTAATTTACAGATCTGGACAAATTTATGGTAAATGGACTCATAATAGGTCGCTGCATCTATGTGTTACTTGATTACATCTTAAGATAATTGTCATTTGCGTCGACATGAAAATTCTTATGTACCAATAAATCAAATGCATATTATTGAATGTATATGAATCATCATGATTATCCAGATGTATCCATTAAATTCAGTCTACTCTGTTCAACATATTGATTCTACTAATCAGTTGGCAAATCCATACTCTCGGTTGTACAAACGGATGTAATTGGCTCAACATCCTCATATATGTATCAGATGATGTCAATGCTTGCAATGCAAGTTATAACAGAAACGACGTTGATGGAGTACAAGCTAGCATGAAAATAATGCAGCGTGGCACATAAAGTTTTAAATGATTTTGAGGGATAGCAATGAAATCTGTTACATACATATATATCAATATATATAGTCATCCTCGACCCAAAAACGAAAACTAATTTCAGATAATGTTTTCAAGATTGATTGAATTAGGTATGCCCGAATTTGTTCCCCAACAGTATCACCCCATCATACATCTTGACAACAAAACATCACCCCCATACTCCCCAGTGTACTTTTATGATTCCAGAATGAATTTAACAGAAACAAACAATGAACATATTGATGATTGTCTCTTGACATTGAAAGATAAACACTCAAGTAATCATCCATCGATGATCGATCGAGATTATTCAACCACAAATCTACTTGACTTATGGTTCGAATTCACATCCTATATGACCCAAATGGTTGGTGAGTTGGGACAATGAGGTTGCTTTCCGTTCTCTTCCTCTAGCTCTTTCTTTTTCTCACTATATATTTTCAAATCTGAATTATAGTAATAAACAGCTAATTAACGTTTATTATGTCATTTTCTGCATGAGATCTGTAGCTCCCTATAAAACAAGTGCACAGTGCATTCAAAATACTTACAAGCCTTTGAGCCATCGATAATTTCAGTGTCTCTGGTTGATTCCCTAGGTTCCTCCATCACCAAGGAACAAGGCACATCTCCAAAAAAGATGGCCGAGATGGAACAAACCGCTATTGAGAATCATAACCTTCAACTTCCAGCTGGGTTTCGATTTCACCCATCCGACGAAGAGCTTATCGTCCACTACTTGAAAAATAAAGTCACTTCATCTCCTCTACCAGCAACCATCATCACTGAATTGGACTTATACAAGTACAATCCATGGGAGCTACCTCCAAAGGCCTTGTTCGGAAAAGAGGAGTGGTATTTCTTCACTCCAAGGGATCGGAAATACCCGAATGGAACGAGGCCTAATAGGGCGGCTGGTTTGGGTTACTGGAAGGCTACAGGGACTGATAAGCATATTTTCAGTTCTTGTGGAACGAAGAGCATCGGGGTGAAGAAAGCACTTGTGTTCTATACCGGGCACCCTCCTAAAGGTGTTAAGACTGAGTGGATCATGAACGAGTATAGATTGCTTGACACCACGATTTGGAGTACTACTTCAAAGCAAAAAGGGTCTATGAGGGTAAGTATATGATTGCTACTTGCTTCATATCATCGATCACTGAAAACTTAATAGATCGAGTTCCATTTTCTGCTAAATATATTTGTGTTGATAGGGTTTACGTTCAAATATACACCATATATGGTTTCTCTTTACTTAATTATTCTCTTATACTCTGATTATAATCTAAACTATAAGCTAAAGCGATTAGTGCTAAACAAAAATCATTTTGGAATATAAGTTGCTTCTTACAATTGTTGTTATATATTATTATGATGTATTATTTTGCATGAGATATAAATCTAATAGTTTAGATGCCTAATTTTCTCTCGTTAGTCTGCTAATCAGCATCATTTCTTCACATTTATTCATTTTATGAAAAAGAACATAAGTATCATGTATGTGACATGAGCAGACGTCTGAATGCAAACTTGGCAAATATATCCATGCCCGTCGACTCCTATTCACGGTCGACCGGCCTGAATATGAGGATTTGCATTTTTGATGTCTAGCTGCTTCTAACGGGTCTGAAATATGTTCCTATTTGCAGTTGGATCATTGGGTTCTATGCCGGGTTCGACAGAAATGCAACAATATGAGGAACATCTGGGAAGATCAAAATATTACTCCTAGTTATAAACTATCTGGTAACTTTAGACAAGTGGTGGATGAACCATGTTCAAAGGAAGCAAGCCCTAGCATTGAAATGGTCAGGAGTTATCTATACAAAGACTATCCTATGTTGCCCTACATGTTTGCCTCTCAGAAAGTGCTTCCTACCATCAAAACCACTTCAAGCATAAGCTTTCAGGACACTACTAATGGAAATGAGAAATCTTGCAGCCCTACTCCTGTTTACCACGAGGCCAATTCGAATAAGATTAACAATGGCGGGCAACTTTTAGTTTCTTCCCTTGACAGTTTGATCAACCCACTGAAGAGAAAGACTGAAGGAAATGATCACCCTCAACGTCGGTGTTCGGTTGCACCAAGCAAGAAGATATGTAACAGGGATTATCAAATGGAGGAAGTAAGCAATGGATCCATGATGAATCCTTGGGGACTAGATAACCAGCTTGGAGCTGACAATCTTAATGTAGATCAATGGAGTTCCATAATCCAGTATCAAGAACTCAGTCAGTTAATCGGGTTTCCCTGCAACTGATTAGCAAGGAAAATTACGTACATATAGAGGCCTAGCTAGCTAGCACATATTATATGCAGGTTATTTTAGTGTGGAATTCCTTTATTTATGTAAATAAAGGCGTTCAAGAAAATCCCGTATAGAGGTTTGAAGGACTCCATGGTGGTGATTCATTATGTAATTAGTGTGTAAAGCAAGTTCATTTTGTATATATAATGTATGAAAAAATAGCATGTAAATTAGTACATATAGTTTGAGGTGTGTTGGTTGTAATTAGCTACATCATATCAAGACTCGAGTATATATATGTATGTATATTCGTAATACTAGCATCTCCTGTATACACATCGCCTGTATAAATTCTTAGAATTAGTAAATGCTTTACAATTCAATATCTTGCTTTACTCTCTCTTCTATATTCGCACTTGTCTAATATAACATCAACTCACAAGCACATAATTTACAATTCAGAACAATCGATGAAGCTCCTAAGCTGTTTAATCTCTTGTAGAATTTATCTAATATAGTTTCGAAAGTTTTATTCACAATTGGTTGCGACCTTCCTCACCAAAGCATGGCAAGTAAATACTAAATACCAGGTTAATCTTGAGATATCCAGGAGATTGGCTCAAACATAAGTTCAACTACAGTTCAAGAAATACATGGTGAATATGATAATGTCATTTTCAATGTCCTTCCAAATTTTTGTTCATAACGGATGCCAAAGAGATCAGAGGCTGTTCCACACTTCCACCTTAGTCATTAGACGCGGGTTTCAACTACTAGAGTACAACAAACTGGTTCAACCTTTGCCCATTAGTTGGGACTTCGGGAGTGACCGAGCTCTACCTTTTTCCTCTGCTTCTCAGTAGTCAGTACAAGCCCGACATGGGACCAAGAAACGGGACAAACTATGAACTTAAAAGAGAAAACAATTGAACCCAAGAGACAGAACTAAACACCTGTAACTACTACCCAATCATCTTAGCAAACTCGATGTATGAGAGAGACAATACTCGGTCAGGCATGACACTACAATGATTCTGGTTGAAGATTCATATAAGTTGAAGCAAAGATGTCATTCCAAACTATTAACAGGGTTAACAAAGGTTTTAAAAGAATTGAACTCGAGGAATCAGAAAGAGTAAGAACAGACTCGGGGTAGGGCGCACAATAAGCTGCAGTAAAAGTTACAAACATGACTGATGTACTTAAAAAACACAACATTCATTCGTACTAGAGTCTATAAAGACTTTAAGCATGACTGAACATCAAATGCTATATATAACAAACACCAAAGCGAGTCCTCATGTGCAACAATGCCACACAACCATTAACTCCTGAACAGGTTAAACTGCCATCTCACTTCTTCAAAACACTGCAAAGAAGAGACACATGGTCAGAAAAAAGAAATTACATTGGTAGAAAAATGGAGACATGCAAACAATAGTGCATTGAAGCTTAAATATTGTATGTCTAATTACATATAATCTAACACGTTCCAGTAACATCAAGTTATTTAATCAGATAATTTATCTATCTCAACATTTATCCATGTAATCTGCCTTTATAATAGATATCAGCTTACTTGTACAAATAGGCAGCAATGCCCAAAATGATAATCAGCAATACAATATCAATGCAAAAATTCCGGCTGGACCTCAGCTGTAACAAAGACAAAACTTGCATTAGGTCGAACTAGAAAAGGTAAACATGTATAATCAATAATGTGCAAATGCTAAAAAACAACTAGGTTGCAGTAAATCACCTGGTTGACAGTGTCTTTCAATCTAACATTAGTATTCTTAAGGTCAGAAGATGCCTTGTCCACCTGTTAAGAAGAAAAAAGCAATATTCAGTGAAAAACATAAAAGAATTGTAACTGAACAGTATGAAGTAAGAGAAGGGAAGAGTTTGTTTCTGACCTTACTGTCAATCTCATCCATCAAAGGAACTTGCCGATCAAATTCCTATACAGACCACATTATAAAATGGATTAACAAGGGTAAGAAAATTGCATATGAACAAGCAACAACACACAGATACCACTAACCTCGTTCATATCACCAGCCATATTTTTCAACGTATCCAAACCTTCTGATATCACATCCAAACCTTGATCCTGTGAAAAAAGTCCAACAAATCAGCCACATAAACAAACTTGTAACTTGTGAAATGCAATTTTCCTTTTTAACAGAAAACTCAGTTGTAGACAAACAGGACACCATCTATGACTTACCTGCTTCATTCTCCGCATTTCATACTCATTCCTGAATTGACTGGACTCCTCAGTTTGTTGAAAGAATTCATTATCAAACCGTCCATCTATCAGAATACATGAATCACATATGTAATGTTAACTCCAATGTGATCAAAGAAAACACAATTTCCCATATATTGTGATCACAAAAGATTCACCAAAAGTTCTAAACTAAAGGTCAAAAATTACCAGAGGAATCAAACTTGATTTCAGTACGAGAAGCTGAAGCTGTCCAACCTCCTCCACTTTGTTTTGGAGCAGCCGGAGTGCCATCTGGTATATCCTGGATCCTATCTGTCAATGCATGAGCCAAATCATTACGAGCTGCAAACTCTTCAGATGAAAGCCCCTTAACCTGCGAGCAAATAGTAGCATTTATAAACCACATGGCCCAAACCCTAACAAATCAGGAATTCTACACTAAACAGGCAAAACGGAAAACTCAACTACATATGTTGTTCCACTTCAATTCACTTTAGTATCAGAGTGATCATCATTCAATTATCAGTTTTAAGTAAAATGTACCGCACTAAACATCAAATTATATAACAATTTAATAGAATTTATTCGAACAGTGGAGGCCAACCTTCTTTAGAGCCAACCTCTGCAACTTTGGAACCTCTTCCAATAATCGAGCCTTGGTCCGTCGAATCTCGGCATTCAGAGCAACTGCAGATGCCCTGCTCTTCTCTTTCGAAGCAAGCTCCGCTTTCTGCACATCAAAATTACTCAAATTTCAGCCTCAATTTCAAAAAATGGACCAAAATATAACTACATTTCTGGTCAATTTCATCAAACTACATCCGGATCTGACATTATCCTCTTTCTAACTTCATGAGCTTTCCCGGAAACCAAATATAGATGAAATTAAGAGAGTGAACCTGAAGAGCGGCTTCAATGTCGGAATCGACGGAGGCGTAGAGGCGAGCAAAGGCATCGTCGCCGGAGACGTTGGAGTCCTTGTGCTTCTCGATGTCGTATCGGTCGTACTTGTTGCAGATCGCCTCGACTCTCGTCAGAAGCTCGATGACGCTCATCTTTGTCCAACTCTAGCTTGCTTGCCCTAGCTTTGAATTACAGATTTGAAGGAAGTGAGAAATTGGGAAGGAGAAGATGGATGGGTTTGGTTTTTCAATGGGTGGGTGACCAGAAGAGAAAGCGGTTTCAAAGAAGCAACAGAGTAGCAAAACAGGCTGTGTGAGCTTCAAAATAATTAAATTAAAAAAAAATATATATATATATATATAT
>NC_020496.1:34546272-34554077 GCF_000184155.1 Fragaria vesca subsp. vesca | reverse complement strand
TCTCCACCTCCTCCCTCCTCCCTCCTCCCTCGCTCTCCCGGTCTCCAAGGTTAGCGTTTTTCTTCTTTTTACTTTTGATTTCGAATTGATTTTTAGGCTATGTTTTATGTTTTATGTACTGTCTAATTTTCCTAATTTATGTTTAGGAGATAAATTATCGTTATTTTTTAAACATATGCTTTGTTGATAATGAACTTGATGCTTGCATTCCATGATTAGGTACTGGTTTTATCGTGGGCATGATACGAAATTTTAAACATAAGATACAAAATACAAAATAGAAAAACTTATATCAAATCCGGATGAATATATATATATATTTTATTGAATTCATATTTTTGAATAAGTATAATTTTAAACATATATATATTTCACATTATATTAAGTGTTTAAATTTAAGCATGAACATAATGAAAAAATATGGTTTCAAAAATATTTTTTATAGAATAAAGACAAAATAATCTAAAGCCTTAGATTTGAGAAGGATAAGATTGAATTTTTACTTTTTCAATGTTGCCTCAGCCTTGATTCAAATTAATATTTTAAATAGGATGAGCGGTTATTTTAGATCGAAGAAGAGTTCGAAGGGCCAAAGGTCTGAATCGTCTGAGGGAACCTCTAGCAACCCCCAAACGACGTTTCAGGGCCAGATGACAGCCAGACGTGCGAGCCTTCTGGAGACGACGCAGAGGCAGCCGGAGGTACCCCTTTCATCCAGGCAGGCGGCCGTCCCTCGTTCCTCGAGGCAGCTGTGGTCTCATACCCAGACGGAGGTGTCTGCACCCCGTATGCCCGAGATACACCGGGCGCCCACTCCGGGTCCTACTTCTTCGGATAGTGGGTCATCTGGGGTACAGAGGCCGCCGCCTCATCTGTTCCTTCCGCGGATGATACCGGCCTTACCTGTAGTCGATGGCTCAGGGACTCCGATTTATCCACTGCTCCCGCCAGTGGCTCCATCAGCGGCGTACTGGTTCGTGCCTTTTGATACGCCTCTTATTTCCGCGAGGGTATCATCATCCACGACAGAGACGGAATCTGTCGCGTCCGCCGCGAGCGCATCAGGTAATCAATGATGCATGATTACTTTTCTTATAATTAATAATAAAGGGTCTCCGATTTTAATAATCAATTTGGTTTATCATGTGATAGGCACCGTCGGAGCGAAGCCGACAAAGAAGAAGAGATGCCCCGTCACAGGGAAGGCTCTTGAGAAGATCGTGGGTACCGTGGGGAGGATCGTCATCAATACTGACGGGGATGGCCACATAGTATCGGGCGGGAAGTCGAGGACGTATTCCGGCCGCGTGGGAGCGCTAATTAGGGATAGAGTCCCTATGTTGTGGTCAGACTGGGGCGAGGTCCCGCAGGAGGTTAAGGACATGGTCCACAACGCGATGTCGGTGAGTTTACAAAATAATATTATGTATTACATTGTTGATTTCTCGAAAAACTAAACCAATAAACGGTTAAATGCAGGTGTGGTTTGAGGTTCCCGAGCACCTGAATGACAGCTGTGCATGGGGGAAGGTACGTTGGGAAGTTAATGAAAAACAAAATTGTATGTGATATTAATAATATTTCTAATATTTTTGTTGTATCTGTAGGTACAAGGAGTGGAAGAACGAGTTGCGGACCCACTGGACTACGCACGGGAACGCACGTTCTGGTACCCCTGTTGAGTTCCAGGGAGTACGAGTGGCGTTGGCTTCTGATATCAGAATTCAACAACCCTCGTAAACAGGTATTTAAAAAAATTAATTAGTTAATTTGTCATTAAGTACGTCCGTTTTTAAATATTTTACTAATAATTTATTTTTTCTTTGAAGGCCGTTTCCCGAGCGAACTCTCAGAACCATCATGGCGGTTCTAGACCGTTCGCTGTCTTCATGGACGAGGCGGCCAGAGAACATCCAGAAGTCAACCGGTACGTCTATACATACGAGAAGGCATATCCTGACTCCCAGGAGGATATTGTAAGTCATCTTACGTTTTAAAATTTTTAAATTTACTTATATATATGTCAAAATGTTAATTAATAATTTTTTTCCTATCCATATAGGCGAAGGTGAGGGAGGCTAGTGACGAGGTGATGAGTGCTATAGCGAGGGAGACATGGCCGGACACGCAGGAGGAAGAGATGTCCGAAGCCATGTCCCGGATCGACACTTCGGATCTGACGATTGGGGCGAGGATCATGGGCACAGCCTTCCCACCGAGAGCAAACAACTTCTACTGCCGGGGTCTAGGAAAGAAAGGCGAGGGGGTCCTAAAGACCACTCCAGGATTTCAAAGAAAGGCAGCCTCGACCAGCAGCAGGACCACATCCACGACCACCACGACGACTCAGCTAGAGTCGGAAGTTCAGAGACTACGAGAACAGCAAGCTGCTCAGGCTGCCTATAATGCCTCGCAGGAAGCCTATAATGCCGCGCAGGTAACCTATGTTGCCGAGATACATGCCATCCAGCAGGCCCAGCAGCAGCAGATGTTCCAGTACATGCAGGACTTTACAGCTGCCCAGCTTCAGGGACTTCCGGCTCCGCCCATGCCTCCGCCCATACCGCTACCCCAGCCGCCGCAACCTCCGCAGCAGCCCCCAGAAGCGGATATTAATTTAGATGATTTAGATTTTCTGTAGTTGATGAATGAATTATATAGTTTTATGTGCTTGTTGTTGGTTATATGGAATTGTTTTGGTGTATTTGTTTTAGCCGACGAAATACGCTTTAATTCGTCGGCTAAATCCCTATAAAGCCGACTAAATAGACTATATTTCGTCGGCTATAGATGTTTTTATTTTTTTATTACAAACTTTAGCCGACGAATATTTTAAATTATTCGTCGGCTAAAGTCGGAGAAATAACCGACGACATGTTTTTCGTCGGCTAAACTCTAGACTATAGCCGACGAATACCTTAAATTTTTTTCGTCGGCTAAAGTTTGGACTATAACCGACGACATTTTTTCGTCGTCTAAAGTCTGGACTATAGTCGACGAGATTTTCTTCGTCGGCTAAACTCTGGACTATAGCCGACGACTTCTACATGTGTTGTCGGCTAAAGTCACCACAGACGACCTTTTCCCGACCAAATCTTAGCCGACGAAAGGTCGTCGGCTAAGATCTTAGCCGACGAATTAAGCTGATAGGCCGACGAAAATTTTTTGTCGGCTAAAGTGCTTGTCCTGGTAGTGTAAGTTTGGAGTGTTGTTTCGTACTCGTCATATTGGCTTCCCCCTCTCCTCCCATTTAATCATCGGCGTAACAACTGCAAAACTCTGAGTTCGGATCCAAGTCAAAAGTCACCGAATGAGTTTGTCAATATATTGACAGCTGAAGCTCAGTAATTCTTTCAACCATTCGAAGAAATCAAGCTCCGACAAGGTGCTTCAAGACGCCGAAAATGGATCCAAAAGGCACTCACACACCTCAAACAATGACTTGAGAAGTCATTGATGCGAACAACCACGACAGAGCCGTGGACGTCGAGAACCAAAATCATCAAAATTTGATTGATTGCAAAAACGAATTAGACAAACAGGTAGAGCATGATGAGAGGTGTATGATTCATTCCACCATTACCACGTGCATATGATTTGTCGCCGGATTTTATAGAAGAGCAGCGAGAAAATACGAAGCTTTATGGCTTCAATTCTCATCCCCCGAGCTCCAAGCTGGACGATATGAGCCCATAAAGGCATTGACGACAATCGATTGGTGCCGGTGCACAATTGTGAAGTGGCCGAAAAATGATAACCCAATTTAGTTTACCTTCTCTAACCCCTAAGAGCATGTTTAACAACTTCTCTATATTGGCTCTTTAGCCATTTTAGATAACGAGTTTAGTTTTTTTTATCAACTTTACCGGCTCCAACAAACTAGTACGTGGCTAGTTATTTTAACTTTTAGTTATCTTGTTAGCTAAATATAGCTAGCGAGATGAGGCTCTCTATAATTTATGTTAATTCAATGTATTTATTTTTAAGTTATTTTATGTAATATTAAAACACATTTAATTTTTTTTATTTTTATTTAATCAATAATATAAATCAAATTTTAGTTTTTTTTTTATGAAAAATCAAATTTTAGTTGAAATAAAGAGTACTAGTGTAGAAGTATTTATAAAGTGACTTTTTTAGCTATTTTGACTAAAAGTTAACTGTAAAATAACTAATATTACCAAAGATGCTCTAATCCCTGACTCATCCGTTAACCCATCGTACCTGTGTTTCTCATGCACGGATTTAACTACGGTCTGTATGGTCCGCGAAAGGGTAAAACTTTCACTAGTAGGTTTAATGTGAAAAAGTAAAACCGAAAGGGTAGTAAAAAAGAAAACTGTTACAAACAAGACGGGGCCACGCTCCCACGCGTGCGACGACCTCAAACGCAAGCACGAGTCGCCGGTCACGACTCACAAGCCACGACTCGCACTTTTTGTTCGCACAAGTGGGAAAGCTTGCAAGTCTGGAAACAGTTAACCGTTTTCCTCTCTCTCTCAGTTTACCGAACACGCACTCCACTGTTTTTTCTTTCTTTTAATTATTTTAATCGCTCAAACGCCCATACGGCGTCGTTTCTTTCCCATCAGTTCGCAATCTCAGTTACTTTTTCAACTTAGCGTAACAATAAAAATATATACGGGCGGAGCCGGTCCCCGGTAACAATGGGTAGTCCAGACAATTTCTCCTCCTCTTATTTCTGTAAACAGACGCACCCAACCGCTTTATATATAATTCATTTCATCTTTCTCTTCTCTCTTGAACCTCAACAAATTTTCCTCCGTCTCTCTCTCTCTGAGAATCCGTTCGTCTTCTCCGAGCCAAAAGCCTCTCGTCGACTTCACAGGTTATTTTTTTTTCTTCTGAATTTGCTTGGTTTTTTATTTCCGAGCTGATCATGTTCTTGTTGTTTCTGCATAATAATTATTATTATTATTATTTTTCTGCGCGGATTTTTGTTCGTTGTGATTTTGATTCCGATCGTCGTTTCTCGATCAGTTTCGCGTTGTTTGCTTCTGATCGTTTTGGCTTGCGGTCTCTGATCGTCGAGCTTTTGCTTTGTTCAGCGGTGCTGCATGAGATGGTTTTTACTGTTTAATTTTCATTGCTGTTCTGTGTTTTATGGAATTTTGATTAGTTTCTGTGTTTGGATCGTCCTGGATTGTAATATGATCATCTATCACGGTGGTGGTGGTTGCGATTATAATCCTAATTTGTTTCATAGAAATCAATTTCAAATTTCAATAGCTGATGATTTTGACCGAGGATGCTTCTTGCACGAGAGTCTTATCAGATCATATGTTGTTTACTCTGGATTACGGTAGCATCGAGTAGGTTTAGACTTTAGATGGTTCCTGTTATGCAGGTTTTTGGTGTGCTGAGGCGTGAGGGTGTATCGTTATTGCTTACTTGTATCGAGTTTGAACTTGAGATGAACAATATTAGTACTGCAGTTTCAGAAATGATGATGTGACTGCTTCTTTTCAGGTGAGAAACTACTAGTTTTAAGAAGTTCTGATTGAAAATTGAATATTGGTTTTTAGATGCGGTTAATTGAAATTTATGTTTTTCTACTAAAATTTTGTTTAGGATACAGAAGGTGGGGGGTAGTTCATTTCTTTCTGAATTGTAAGTGGTGTTGCAGGGACCTTTTGGTTTAGTGGACTTCTGAAGAATCATTCTCGATTGACACTGTATTTATGCTTGAGGATATGTTGGCACAATCTGCTGCCATGTTTTGAGAGACTAGACTCTAAAGTCGGCTTAGTATTGTGAGAGCACAATATATGGTACTAACTATTGAGATTCCATTTTAACTTGCTCACTTAATGTTGAATTGGATCAACATGAAGAACTGGATCCATTCACCTGAAGTGATGGAGGCCATACTGAGATGGAGAAATTGTAGCTTTGGTGATGATCATGACATGATTCTTAGATTGACCATGCCTGAATTGTGTAGTGATGAAAAAGGTTAAATTTACCAACAGTCTAGTGAGGCTATTGATGTGAACTTCTCTTTGTGTTGTGTCCACATTGTGCCTACTATGATGATGGAGTGGGTAGTTTCAGTTCCATTTGATTCAGTTCGCTTTTTCATTGTACTGGTACTTGGAGTGATCTTTGGGTGATTCAGTATGTTGGTGTTCCGTAGAGGGGTGTGGTGGGATGTAGTGGTAATTATCTACTTAGGGGTGGTGTCAATGAAAGGCGTGCATTGTGACCTTCTTTTGGTCCTTCGATACATATCATAAGTGGAGGATCTTAAGCATTTGGATTCATATTGTTTGGCCCTTTAGTCAGAACAAGCATCCTGCAACATGATGGCACTGAAATTTGTATTTTGATTCACAATTTTTTGGGTTAATGCTTGATTAGCAAGTGGTATTTTGGACCTAGTCACCTTATCATTACTTGAAGTACCCATGTTGTATGGCTGAGAAGACTGAGCATGGATCCCTAAGATTGCTGTAGGTTATCAGGAGAGAGGGAGAAGTGGGGTGTTGCGAGTTGTGACTTTTCTTGTCATTGTCATTCCCTACATGGAAGACAATGGGCTGCCTGCTCATTGATTGGTGGTTACTGATTGTTGGTTTCCTCAATTTGGTGTAGGTTATCCCTTGTCAGGATAGATTGCCACCCTTGACTCTTGCACAGTTTGTTTCTTTTCTCTGCTGTAACTAAAGATTAATATCAGAGTCGAGATTTATGAGAATATCCAGCTTGCTTTTAGCAAGTCTTCTTGCTGACAAGTCTCTCTGGATGAGAGAGTTTTGCAAATACATGATGCCTCTTTCTTTCAAGCTCTTCCAAGTCCCATATCATCTTTTAGGGTGCAAGAGTACCTCTGTATGTGTTTTCCATAGCTTCCATTTCAAATTATCTCAAGATGGTTACGATAAAAGCCCACATCATTTAAGTCCTCAGAGGAAGATTCTCTCCCCTTTGAACAGGGTATTTGTAAGTGTAGAAATTATAAGAAGTCTCAAGGTTTAAGCAATACATGTACTTTTTTTGTTATACTAACCTGATCCTGTGGCTTGACAGTTTTCCTAATTTGTATCTAGGTGTTACCTTCTGTTATCACTGAATTGTGATAGAAAGGTGCTCCCAGAAACAGGATTCAGCCAAATGGCACACATTTGATTCTATTTGTTTTGGTAGTACATTGCAGTTTTCTCAGTAACTTATCAGAACACTTTAAGACCATCTAATACTTTTCAATCTCATTTCAGCCATTGCATATAATGCCTCAGATATTCAAATTGGAACTCCTGTGTTTCTGAAACTGCAATCTTTCCTTTTAATTGAAGGGCAGGTGTCGATAGTTTTCTAAAGTTGTTAGGTAAAGTGAAAACGGTAATTCAGTCATGACATGTCAGACAGTTATCATATCTTCTTGTTTAGTTATATAAATTTTTGTTCTGCTTCTTTGCATGGTAAATCTCTTTCTTTCAAACACATCATTTGTGCTAAAAGTTCAGAACCACACAATATTTTCAGGATTTGGAGGCTAGGGGGACTTCTGGTAGTAGGATTTCTTTTCTCAGACTTCATTTAAATTTTAATCATATTGGTGATATTTGAATGTCAAACAAATGTTAGTGTAGATTGATATGGTGCAGTATTGGGATTGTTACACCTGCAACCCTGATGATGTGATTAAAAGTTTAAACCCTGTTTATGCAATGATGAGTGACTCTGTTCTTCTTTTTTCTTCTCACTTTCAGCTAATTGTTATGTCTTTTACACAATTATCACTCAGAAAACAAAATGGTTCTGGCTCTCTCTCTCTCTCTCTC
>NC_020496.1:34533425-34546262 GCF_000184155.1 Fragaria vesca subsp. vesca | reverse complement strand
TNTNTNTNTNTCTNTNTNTNTNTNTNTNTNTNTNTNTNTNTNTNTNTNTNTNTATATGTGTAGTAGTAGTAGTAGTAGTAGTAGTAGTAGTAGTAGTAGTGTAGTAGTAGTAGTAGTAGTAGTGTAGTAGTGTAGTAGTACGTCGTGTAGTACGTACGTACGTTACGTTACGTTACGTTACGTTACGTTACGTTACGTTACGTTACGTTACGTTACGTTACGTTACGTTACGTTACGTACGTACGTTACCCCGACGTTTACCCCCCGTACGTTACGTTACGTAAAAAACGGTACTACGGGGTTACCCCCCGTTTTTATTTTAAAAAAAACCCCCCCCCCGGTTTACCCCCGTTTTTACGGGGGTTTACGGGTTACCCCCGGTTTTTTTAACCCGGGGGGTTAGGTAACCGGGGTTTTAACCCCCGTTTTTTAAGTTAACCCCCCCCCCGGGTTTTTTAAAAACGGGGGTTTTACGGGGGGTTTTTTTTAAAAACGGGGGGGTTAAAACTTTTTAAACGGGGGGGTTTAAAAACTAAAACGGTTTTTTTAACGGGGGGTTTGGGGGTACCCTTAACGGGGTAAAACGTTTTTTACCGGGGGGGGTTAAAAGGTTTCGGTTTAAACGTTAACCCCCTAGGGTTCCCGAAAACCCCGTTCCGTTAAACGTTCCGTAAAGTTGTTACGGGTTATTAAAAAGGTTTTAAAAACCCGTTTACGTTTAAGTTGTCAATTGTATNTAGTGTCGTCTGTTCTCTTTTCTTTCGTTCTACTTCTTAGCTAACTTGTTATGTCTTACTACTATACTACGTACTACGTACGAACGTAAATAGTTCGTGTCTCTCTCTCTCTCTCTCTCTCTCTCTCTCTCTCTACTCTATTATCTTAAAGCCATCTTTTTTTTTTTGAGACATTGGAAGGCCATCTTATTGCAGATGAATGTGAGAGTTGAGGGGAGAGGTCGATATAGGGTGTTAGTGGGTGTTCTACATACTTATCCCCAGCTTTGCGATGCAGTTAGGTTTTGACAGACCCTTTGGTAATCTGACTTTTACTTCACTTCCCGGCCTTGAATAGAAGGGAGATTTGGTGGATGAAACTATGAAAGCATTGGTTGGCAGAATTCTCATGGTCTGAGTTAGTATTTGGTGATGTGGCATATTTGTCCGAAACTGAAATGACCACTTTTGTTGATCCTATGCATTCTCCTTTTAGGTAGAGGCTTTTGTTGATCCAATCAATATCCATGCGTGACATCATGTACCTGGTATTTCTATATATACAAACACATTATATGTTTATTTACTAAAAAAAAAAAAAAAAAAAATAAAAAAAAAAAAAAAAAAAAAAAAATAAATAATAATAATAATAATGTTAAGCATTTATTAAAACCAGTACTCACTCTCTGTGGGTGTAATAAGAAATGTAGCATAACAACATATGTTGAGCACTGTCTCCTTTTTGTTTCCATGGAATTAAGCTTATATGCAGTTTGCTTTTCAATGATTGACAGGTCCTTCCCTTTTTGCGCAGGTTGTGGTTCTATTGTATAGATTCTGTTCCGGTGAGTAGCTTGTTAGTAGTTTGAAGGTGACTAAGTTATGGGGCATAGACATCCGTTCAGCACATCTCAAATTTTTGAGAGTGAAAATGATCCGAATTGGAACCATATGAACACCGAACACCCATTTGGACATCTGGGTATGATGTCTTGTACTCCTTTTAGTATACTGTTAGTTTTTTATTTTTTTTTATTTTTTCATATGCAATATGCAAAATGTCTATCTTATTTATAACGTGTTAGTGTAGACTGCTGAACATCTATAAACTTGGGCTTGGGGTAATTTATCTTCTCATACGTCTATTCTGGGACTTATAACTGCAGCTAGGACTGGGGCAGGAGAGAACGGTTCTTTGTTTTATCCAGTGGAAAATATGTTTACCGATGGAATGCACTTTCCTTCAAATTGGAACCCACCTATGAGGTCATATGGGTATTCTTCCTTGAGCCACAATGTTGATATGCCTCCTCAATATCAACAGGATGCTTCTGGTCCATCTCATGATCCTTTTCAACATCAACCAAGTGCTGGTACTTTTGGTATGGCCAATGGAAACTATGCTCACCATCCGTCCTCGTCCAGTTATGACCGTCGAGCAGTCCATGGTGTTGAGGGTGGTTTTGTTGATCTCACAATGAGCAACGGAAGAGGGTTGCACAAGCGAAAAAGTCCTGGGATCCCTTCTGTAGCAGAGAGAGGCAGCACAAGCAGATACTATGGTGCTGGAAGTTCCTCTGATGTCTCTAGATCTGCAGAATTACAGCAGGACAAAGTAAACATGGATACCCCACACATGCCATGGGATCACATGACTATGATCCACCCCAGTTATAGAGGAAACGACCCCTCAAGTAGAGGTGAGGGATCTATGAGAAATGTGAGAAGCCGCTCAGAACATGATTTGGAGTCCAACCTAGCAAGGACACATCTATCGAACAATCCTATACATAGTTCTTATTCTGCTAATTTCCCTATTGATAACCTTGATCTTTCAAGTCAGAGTTCCAATGTTTTGGCCCATGAATGGAACCATATTAGCATATCGCCTCCTCATGGAAGGATTTTACCTTCAGGTTAGTCTTTATCTTTCATTTTCTGAAACTTTTTTTTTGTTCCCATGTTATCTTTGAGTGATCATGGCTTTATATTGCAGATACAGGTGGTTTCAGTCATGATCCCAACCACTTTCTTGTAGGCAGCGGTATAATTAATGGTTCTTCCGAAGCTGGTGTATACCATCATGATTTTATTCCAACCAGAGGTGCTGCTGTTCCTCCAAGTTATCCTGGTGCTTTACCCCATCCTGTAAGGGGAGTTCGCAGTAACTATTCTCAAAGATCTAACCCAACCTTGAGGGGTTCTTCAAGCAGCATGAGGTTTGGGCCTGGGACACATTCAGATGAAGGATTGCATCTGGTATCTGAGAGTTACCCAAGACATCATAGGCCAGTGCCTCCAGTTGGGTGGCGTAACAGTGACAGGAATGGTAGATCAAGGATGTCTAATGATAGATATCGAGTCTCTGACGAGACTAGTCTCCATGATCGGTTTTCATCTGAGGTATGCAAAACTGATGCAGTGTATATTTTTATTATTTTATTTTGCCAAATGCAAGAAGGCTAGCTCCTTTTCGATAATAAAGAAAAGACTGTCACTAATAGCACTTGACATCAAGTTACCTTTAATATGGCATGTTGTTTATGAATTGGTCTAAAGACATTCTCTTGCTTATGAAGTATAATTATATGAATGCGTAGCATGTTGTTTGTTATGCATTAAGTGTTGAATTTTGGGAACATACAAATGATAATATGAACAATTAATATTTATCTGTTCCATATCTGAATATCACTGAAGTAATGTTTGTTCATTTTTTATTGCAGGGCTTTATGATTGCTGATCGGCCAGCCTTTTATGGTTCCAGGAGTATGCTCGATCATCATAGAGACTTGAGACTAGACATAGACAACATGAGTTATGAGGTACGACTGATGATCCTTGCTTGATTAGTACTCATTTCTTTCCTCCCATCGCTTTCAGCTTTTCATATTTTGTTGTAATATTTGGAACAAGCAGGAACTACTTGCATTGGGGGAAAGGATTGGGCATGTCAACACAGGTGTATCTGAAGATCTAATACCAAAGTGTTTGACAGAAACGATATATTGTTCTTCAGACCTAAACCAGGAGGAAGGCACATGCGTAATCTGTCTGGTAATTCAATTTGCAACCAAATATATTATCTGAGTGTCATATATTCTTAGCTTTAAACCACACATAATTTAGATCATCTATCTCACAATTTTCTTAACTAGCTTTTATCAATTGGCAGGAAGAGTACGAGGACAGGGACGATGTTGCGGCACTGAAAACTTGCGGGCATGATTACCATGTGACTTGCATCAAAAAGTGGCTGTCAATGAAAAATTGTTGTCCAATCTGCAAATGTTCTGCTCTCATTGATAATACAAAGGGGAAATAAGTTGTGGTTCACTACATGAAATTCTTGTATATATGTTTAGGGGTAAAGATAATCCTTCAATGGAGGACAGAACTTGCGTTTGTGAAGTTGTGAAGGGAATGCTGGCCAGTTTCAGTCCATTTAGTTCAGGCTTCCATAAATTTTGTGAAGCCTTTTTTCGAATCCCATATTTTTGTATGGGTAATGCAAAGAAGATGTGATTTTTATGATGCCATGCCTTTACCTCTTTCATTTTCGAAACCGTAAGAGCTAGTTCATGCCCTACGCGCTTAAGAGATGCTTTTCATTGGAGATCTCTCACAGACTCGCATTATATAAAAGAAAATAATGGGGAAAGGAATAAGATTCTTCAGCTTCCATAGGCAACCCAAAACAACCAAAGAACAGAATAATTTCAAAAATAAAAAATTTAGATCATATTTGTTTTTTTGTCTTTTTTTTTGGAAAGGGTTAGTTCATATTTGTTATTACTTGATTGGGTAAGGCTTGGATGATATGCATCAACTATTTTAAAATAATATATAAAAATGAAGTACCTGTTGTACAGGTAAACAAGTCATCCAGTAATATTGTATATTGTGACATGTGTAAAAAAATTACAATTTTAAGAACCTTTTAACTTTGTTATACGTGATTGTTCAAAAACTTGTAATGAGGGTCGTAAATATTGTAATTACTTAGTTTACCACTGTAATTACCACTAAATACGTTAAATGTGGTATTTGTAGTAAAAATATCATGAATGATGTAATTTACTTAAAAAATGACCTCAATTACATAAAAAAGAATTATTTTACAAGATTAACGACTTCATATAATGTTGGTCTGATTATTAATATGAACAATATTTGTTGTCACTAGAGATAAAATTATTGTTATTTTCGTAAAAAAGATCGTATTCCAAGTAATATCAAGAATACAACTATATTTACCAATTATACCACAAACAACTTATTTACTATATGTACATCAGTTTTACCATTATTATGACAATTTGTTGTCAAATTGGTAAATTAGTTCTCGAACTTGTAATTGAAAAAATTACTACAAATACAAGCTTGATTACTACTTTTTCAACAATTCGTCGACTTATCAATCAAAGGGTTCTCATATAAAGAACTACCATGAAATCAACATTAATTACTACTTTCATCTCAATTGTCGATAAACGATGTAAAAACGTCGTCACATAACCTAAAACTTCTTAAAGGACATGATTTACAATATAAACATCATCATTACATCATAATGGTCTCAACGACAATTCATTCATATTAATAACATTTTACTTGTATTATAACACATTTATTGTTTTATTGGTATACATGTTCTCTAAACTTGTAACATGAAATTTTGAAGACTTTGTATTTCTTTGTCTTTTTTTTCTTTGGAGATTGAAAGCAGCAAAATTCTTTTTTCTTTTTCGACAAAGAACGCATCAATATATGGGGTAAACAAAACAATGTTGGTAACTGAGAGTTTAAAGCTCTGGTGGAATCGGAGAATAGTACTCAAGCCTTGAAATTAAAGGAAATTCCTTTATCGGATTTGGATAATGATCACTGGAGGAAGAATGCCATTCGTATTAGAAAAGAAATGTAGGTTTTTATTGCAGAGGTTAAGAAGGCATTGCCATGTTTTACAATGTGAAGAAAGCAAAGCGTCTGGTTCAGCGCCTCTGAGGGTGATGATTAGTTTCATCTATGTTTTCTTATTATCCGAGTTGTACGTATACGCCTCTGAGGGTGATGATTAGGCATCAGGGCTTGATCCCTCTGGTTCTTCTAGCAACTCGAGGGACTAGATCGCATCTTTGTAAGTAGGAGTCTCCTTGAAATCAGTTGCCCCTACATTGAATGTAGCAACAGCTGCAATTGCTGCAATAAGCTGTCGAAAACAAGAAGAAGATGAAGGGAGCAAACATTAACCTCGTATGTTAGATACACTTCACCCCTACACTTCAGCCATTTCTTCTCAAGCATTAACCAAATTTTCAAAGCTAAAGCTTATCTATGACCTGACCAACAAGGAAACTGAACCAATAACGATTCACTATGCAGCCCATTTCTCATAACTCTCAATCTCTCATGCAAGATTTGACATTTTGGGATTCATTAACTAATCAAAACACATAGGAATTTGATATCCCCTGTTCTAATGACCCTATCAGTTTTACAACATTTACACAACAACCATGAACCAATCAAGCAAGTAATGACAGTTAAAAAAACATCCACAAGCTCACACAGTGAAACCATATGAGGATCAAAACCAAACCAAACTGAAGAAACTTTCACATACCGCAAAGCCAAAACCAAAAGCCCACAAGTACTCCACGAAGAACCCAAGACCGTCCCACTGTTCACCTTCCCAGAAATCCGGCTCATCTCCCGGAAGCTTAGGCAAGAAGTAGCCATCGTTAATGTTCTCCGCAGCGAGGCTTTCAATCTCCGCAGTACGTTGGTCTTTGGTCGTGGAGATTGTAAAATCTTGGTCGGGAAAGAAGAGGAACTTACCTATTCGCTCCTCTTTCTCTTTCCTCTCCTCTTCTCTTCCTTCACTTTAATTAGGTTTTATCTTAGCATTCGGTGCAGATCGGTAAAACAACGAAAAGAACGAAACAAACATCTTGTTCATCGATCTGTTTTAATAAATTAGGGTTTTCTAAATTCTATTTTTGTTTTATTATATTTTTTATATATAAGTTATAGAATTACATGCTACCTAATAAACAAGTTGCCAATATTAAATAATCTAAACCGTTAGATATATTTAAAATTTTATTGTATTCAACAGTCAAAAATATTTAACAGAGTTGATGCATGGTACGCATCAACTCACCGTAAAATTTTTTTACTTGATAAGACCCTCACTTTACCATGCATCAACTCACCGTAAAATTTTTTTACTTCATAAGACCCTCACTTTCTTCAGAAATTTCCAAATCTTTATTCAAAAAAAAAAGAGAAAAGAAATACTAAAGTCTATGGTTAAGATATGAGTTAGTGGAGTACACCGTAATGAGCATTTGAGTTAATTAATAGTTGAAGATAGAGTCCACTGGCCATAATTTCAGCTCAGTTCGAAAACAAAATGAGACAAACAAAAGTGTTTTATCTGATTTAGTTTTGCAGTATGTGAATCACAATTTTTGGTTTAATCTTGTGATTCTTGTAAATACATTAGCGACTAGTGATTTGTAACTTGGTTCTAGAATTTTTCACAAAATTTACACCATTATATTAAATGGTAACATGTTGCGTTTTGTAATTTAATTATTAGTTATTTTTATTCTATATAGTTTTCAATCTTGAATTTTGTGATTTTTATTTGAATCAAAAGTCAGAATATAAGAATAATAGCTAATGAGGAATGCTAACGCTTAGCGGTTTTGGAATTAGCAGATGTATGGTGGCAAAAAAAGCCACCGGTTTGGATAGAAAACAATGCAAGAGCCAAGTTAGGAAATCTAATCCGATTAGAAGTTTAGAACACACCCAACAAAAAGAAATCTAAATACAAAACCTCGGCAAACTAAATATCTCCAGGAAAAGAAAGAAAAATCCAGGAATAAATTAGGTCAGCAGTGGTTGGCGCGCAGCACCCGGAAGATTCCGGACCGTTCGTTTCACCGACTCATCTTGACCACAAATTCATCTCCTTCACGGAAAAGTAAACCATCTCGAGTCGGCAATCTCCCTATATAATCCCACCTCCTCCCCTCTTCATTCCACACAAATTTCTCAAACGCTTCTCTCTGAAAAATCCCCAATTTTCTCATACCCCTTTTTCCGATTTCAATCCAATCCCAATCATGCAGATCTTCGTGAAAACCCTGACCGGCAAGACCATCACCCTCGAGGTTGAGAGCTCCGACACCATCGACAACGTCAAGGCCAAGATCCAGGACAAGGAGGGCATCCCTCCCGACCAGCAGAGGCTCATCTTCGCCGGAAAGCAGCTCGAGGACGGCCGGACTTTGGCCGACTACAACATCCAGAAGGAGTCAACTCTCCACCTGGTGCTCCGTCTCAGGGGTGGTATGCAGATCTTCGTGAAAACCCTAACCGGAAAGACGATCACTCTCGAGGTCGAGAGCTCCGACACCATCGACAACGTCAAGGCCAAGATCCAGGACAAGGGAAGGGATCCCCCCAGATCAGCAGAGGTTGATCTTCGCCGGAAAGCAGCTCGAGGACGGTAGGACCTTGGCTGATTACAACATCCAGAAGGAGTCAACCCTCCATTTGGTGCTCCGTCTTCGCGGTGGGATGCAGATCTTCGTGAAGACCCTTACCGGGAAGACCATCACTCTCGAGGTTGAGAGCTCCGACACGATTGACAACGTCAAGGCTAAGATCCAGGATAAGGAGGGAATTCCCCCGGATCAGCAGAGATTGATCTTTGCCGGTAAGCAGTTGGAGGACGGCAGGACCCTGGCCGATTACAATATCCAGAAGGAGTCGACCCTTCACTTGGTGCTCCGATTGAGGGGTGGTATGCAGATTTTTGTGAAGACTTTGACAGGGAAGACCATTACCCTGGAGGTTGAGAGCTCCGATACAATTGATAACGTCAAGGCCAAGATCCAGGATAAGGAAGGGATCCCACCGGATCAGCAGAGGTTGATCTTCGCTGGAAAGCAATTGGAGGATGGCAGGACTCTTGCGGATTACAATATCCAGAAGGAGTCCACCCTGCACTTGGTGCTCAGGCTTCGTGGTGGGATGCAGATCTTTGTGAAGACTTTGACAGGAAAGACCATCACTTTGGAGGTGGAGAGTTCAGATACCATCGATAATGTCAAAGCCAAGATCCAGGATAAGGAAGGTATCCCACCGGACCAGCAGAGGTTGATCTTTGCAGGGAAGCAGCTCGAGGATGGTCGTACCCTGGCTGATTACAATATCCAGAAGGAGTCCACCCTTCACTTGGTCCTCCGTCTCCGTGGTGGTGACTTTTAAGAAGCCTATTGGGTTTGTTGGTGGTTGCTGAATGATGGTTTGCTTTGATCTCTATGGTTATGTTTGTGAAGTCTCTGGTACATTGGCAAAGTTTGCCAATTAAGTACCAGTTAGGTTTTTTTCTGTTGTCCGTTTAAATTTCCATGTTAAGACTCTTATCTAAATAAATGAAGATCGTTGTTCTTTGAAATTATTTTCTTCTTGATAGATTGTGGATGTGGTTTTACTTCCTGGAGCTATGAACTGAATCCTATCATAGTCATTTAATTTCTTCTTGATTGATTATGGATGTGGTTTTACGCTGTTAAATTATGAACTGAATCCTGTTGAATCCTCAACCAGTGAGACTTTCATTCTGAATTTATTTCCTAGCTGGGGCTGGTACACGGTATAACGTATCCGGGGACAATTTTGTGCAAGGCAATTGTCCTTGACTCCTGGCTCCTTCATTCTGTGTCTAACCTGTGATGTTTGTAGCTCTATTTGGATCATGCGGTTGTTCTTTGTTGTAGCCATCACTCAGTTTACTTGAACTTCTTAATCAGTTGCATACTTTCCTTCCAGAATCTTGAGATTAATAATTGATAATTTTTCAGTGGCTAGTTCTCTTAAAAGAATTGGAAAAGGGAATTNAATTTATGGGTTTTGTGAATTTTCATTAATTAGATTGTTTTGTTTTCAAAAATTGATAATGCAGGTGCTTTTTTCTTTTATAAGGTTATCTGAATCTGAGCTGTTTCGGATCAATTTCTTTTATTAGAGATGCTGGTATGTGTTGAAAAATGCAGATCTTGCATTTTATTAGATGACAATTGTTGGATGGTAGGTGTAAAATGCCCTGTTTATTCTAGTTGTGGTGTTGCCATGACAGCCTGGTTATATGATGCCTTGCTGCATGTTTATATGCTTTGAGTAATGAAGAACAGTATATATTGTTTGCACTTGATATGCTCGTGACAGTGGACGATGACTCCTCCCTTGGTGTCGGATATTGAATTGTTTGTGTTTATTGGTGCGTATTGATGAGTTGATTTTAGTGGTGCATCTATTTGTTTGTGATACCTACATTTACTGATATGATAACAAATTTGTTGTCGTTTTAGTAAAGATAGTCATTACTTGGATAATTTTTGTTCTAGTGGAGGTAATTACTCAACTTAACATAATTTACAAGTTTTTGAACAACTTGTTGTCGTTATAGTAACTTGGTTTAATTATATGTAAATATGTAAAACAAATGTAGTAATTTTGTTGACATTATTGTATATTTTACTTATTTAACTTGTTCTTTTTGTTCAATTAGTCGTAAAATACGTGTGTTATACATCCGAGAACTGTAGACAACCCATGAGTTGATTTTGGTGGTGCACTGACTAGTGCTTGTTTACTGGTGTTAGACGCTAGACGTTGCACCTTTACATGATCATTGGTCATAGTTGCAACTGATATTTATTGGTGGCTCTATTTCGAGTATTATTAACATGCTCAATGGTATGTGCAAAATTGATATGTGGGAAATTGTCTGGCAGCGAAGGGTGTAGCTGAGCCTGGCTGAGGTCGTAACTTGTTTTGCTTAGCATGAACATTAACCATCATGAGACGTCCAGTCTAGAGATCGACACGATTAATAATTTTAGTTATTGAGACAATAACAGACTCGCCTAAAACAGTCTGGGTTTGACATTTTAGTTTTCACAGTTAGTTGGGATAGAAGATACATTCTGATTTTTCATTCACTGTAAATTTTGTTTAATTGTAAGAATAACATCTTGATAATCGTACGTGATCAGTGGCATAATAATTTTAAATTGATGACTGATCAGTAGTACCACGACAGAAGAGCTGACGACTAAACAGTGACTATTTGCTTATGACTTGATTCCACCAGTCGATCATGTCAAGATTCATCTAAAACCTCTCAAGGCAAATAGGTATGTCTTTGTTATTATCTTCCTCCTTTTTTCGAATCCATGAATAACCACCAAATGTTGTCATACTAGCCTTCTTTTTCTCGCCAGATGAATCAAGGGCTGTTTCTTCCGGTAGCTGATTCAATGTCAGCTTGTTCTGTCACAGCTTTTTCAACTCAACCTCCTGGTAGACTGAACAGTGTCAATAAGATAAAAGATGCGTGTCTGACTCATTCAACCTAGTGATCGGAGCGAGTAACTAGAGTGGAAACAAATTCTTAATTTTTTCCAATACCACAAAATCTACATGTTTTAGCGTGTTTCAGACTAGTGGTCTTAAATAACACGATGAGAGTGTACTGTTGAAAGTGATAATAGTAAAGTGTTTATCCGTCTCCTTCAGTCCAGGGAGTCTTATGTGAAAATGTCACAACAATTGTTCTTGTAACGGAAAATCATGAGTGGTTAGCCATGCTGGGAAAATTAGGGCCACGTTTTTTGAATTTTGAATGCCATACATGGTATTTTCAAAATTTGTTGTAAACTACTAAACATATCTTCTTGTTGTGAGGGTCTAATATTACTTCGGAAAATTGAAAACAATCTGAGCAAAATTCGATGTCTTCAAAGATTTTGAGCCGGCTGTTCTTATATAGGAAAAGCCACATCGAGAATGTATGTATGATACTTTCTTTGTGAGAATTTTGTTAATCAGTGCACATGTAATGATTTATAGCGTGTAGTGGCCTATAACGTTTCTATTGTAGTCTAAAATTAGTGCAACATACATCAACGCACACTGATTTGGTCTTAGACATAGTTGGTGAATTTCATATTTGCACGGATTGCTGTGGAAATTGAAGTGAATTTTGATTCCTGATGGTGAAAAGATTGTGTTTGTTGTTTTTTTTGTTTTTTAGCTTTTTGGAATTACCGATATATTATAAGAGGATTCTACTTCAATGTTTGATTCAATATTAAGTCACTATACATACATGTGTTTCGGTATTCTTCATTATGACTTTAGTACACATATGGACAATAAACGCTTTTCTTTTCTTTCTAAGAGAATGCACCTTAGGCGTGACCTATAATTTGGAGATCTCTTACCTCGTCTGGCTGCGTTGTGATGTTGTTGTAGGTCTATAGCCAACCCGCGCACGAGGTGTGCGACGAGACGAGATATTAGTTCTAGGGCGAAATCCACAGCCTGACGAATGGGTATGAGCAGATCTGAAGATCACATGTTACAATTCGCACCCTAGGCGCACGAGGGTAAATAACGTTTCTGTTCTAGGATATTCTCTATGTGTGCCTTGGCCTTATGCCAATAGGATATGTAGTTAGACTAGATCTATGTATTCATATCCTTACCATATTGGTATTGTGTAATTCCCTATATAAAAGGCTCCTATCAATGAATAAGATGACTCTCTTGCTATCTCTTTGTCTCTACACTTTATTCTTCATCACGTTATCATGTACTTTGTTCTAACCCTAGAGCCAATAGCCCACCATTTTTTTTCCAAACCCTAAAAACCAAAACCCTAAAATCGGGCAGCCTTGTTTTTCCCGATTTCTGACCAAAATTCCGACTGCCCTCCGCCGGAATTTTATATCCCCAGAAAGCTCTTTCCGTCACGGATCCAACGCCGTCGGCCTCACCCTGAGAATCGGCCGGAAAGTCTCCGAACCGGCCGCCGGAAAATTCCAGACCGCCGCCGCTACCGACCACCGGTTCACCACCTTCCCTTGCTCCGATCAACCTGAAATTTTGACAGAAGCTTCCCCATCCAGAGCTGCTCCTCCTGTCAAATTTTCAGCCCCAAATTCGAAGTATAAGTAGGCGAAACGTTATTTCTCCTCTCGGCAGCCTTTAGAAAGGTATGTTTGAAACCTTAAACTCTTCCAAGTTCAATAAC
>NC_020496.1:34530716-34532151 GCF_000184155.1 Fragaria vesca subsp. vesca | reverse complement strand
AATATCAAAGATTCAGATCCTGCTCTAGCTACCCATGACTTTGATGTCATCGGCTAGACATTGATTTTCGTTCCAAGTTATATGTACTAAGGCGTTGTATCGACGTCCTTTGTCTATTTGAGACCTCGATGTACTCACATTAACAATAATGAATGCCTTGAGAATTTTTTTCGAAGTGAAACTATTCTCCTCTTATGGTTCATATTGATTTACAATCAAGATGTACACTTACATCGTCCTTAGAAACATGGCATATTGTGCCGATTTTGGTCCCTTCCTTTGAAGGTGACTCTTGGCACTGCATCCTCAAGGAGGATCGCCCACGTGTTTCCGGTTAAGCTTCTACCCTATAGCGGATTTTTCATCATCAATTGTTCAACTAGGCTCATCCAAGCTCAGTGTGATGTCTTAGAATTGTCCGAAATTAAGGAGATAGTGGTTTTAAGTGTGCCTCGCACTACCGACCCTCCACGGACATGCCTGGTCATACTGACTTGGAGTTACCGAAAGCTTTTGATTTTGGATCCCCCTACGCTATTAAACCAATTGCCGTCTTGCAAAAGACGTTGAAGACTTATCAAAGCTGGAAAATTATCATCATGATCGGATCCTCTAGGTCTTCTGAGTTAGTTTATGTTCATGTCAGGGAGCTTTTGCTAACTAGTGATGGAATTTACGACCTTAGAACGACCGAAAGGACTTGGTTTTGATCATACACACGTCACTTTTGGCTAAGGCAAAAGCCTACACGCCACCTTCAAGCTTCACAGCTTCGCACATGCCAAATCTGCGAAAAACAGCAATCTGTCCCTTCTGGACAGTCAACTTCGTTTGAGCTTTTTGAACAGCTCCGGACGAACCAGACAGTGAGCTTTATATCATTGGAAAGCTCTACGAGTCTAGTTTTCAGAACTTTTCACGGTTCGTCCATATCTATTTTCACGGAAATTTTTATGCACTCTCGGGATTGCAGCTTTTCGTAGCTTCTTTCAATCCTTTTAAATGGTTCAAGTAGAACTATTTACTCGCCTATCTACTCCTTGTAGTTATGTCTCATAGAGATATTGAGTGCTTCGCAGATAGTGGAACTATCCACAACATTCTAAGGAACCATGTTAAGTTTTAAAGGCATTCCTGCTAATGGTTTTCATTTGAAAACACATTGTGAGAATGAACAAGAATTCTTTTGTGTATACCTCCTCATGAATGCGAACTGAAGCGCATCTTGGAAAAATTCATGAGTCAATCTAGTGAACTGTATGTCACTACGATTCGAATATCGAATCCCATGTTGTCGCCATACATGATATTTGGGACACCGACTCATATAGGCTTTGGTTTGACCAAATTGGTCAACCTGGAAGAGATATAATGGTCCAAATTTTGAGAAAATCTCATGGACATCCATTCTTCCGCTCAAAACGAGACATTCGAG
>NC_020496.1:34495914-34528955 GCF_000184155.1 Fragaria vesca subsp. vesca | reverse complement strand
AACAGATCAGCACCATCGGCATATCAGCACACGGCACGAAGGGGAGTTGTTCTAGGATATTCTCTATGTGTGTCTTGGCCTTATGCCAATAGGATATGTAGTTAGACTAGATCTATGTATTCATATCCTTACCATATTGGTATTGTGTAATTCCTTATATAAAGGGCTCCTATCAATGAATAAGATGACTCTCTTGCTATCTCTTTGTCTCTACACTTTATTCTTCATCAGTTTCTATATTATTAAGTTTGCTAATCATTAGTAACGCAATGACCTAATAAATAAAGATAAATTGTTTGCAGTAAACAATTGGTTCGGCAGCACAATGGGTAATGCATCTCGGTTGTGTCACTCAGTTTGAAGGTTCGATCCTTTCAGTTCGCAGGATATATATATTTTGATCTCAATTTCAGATGATTCCTGACCGTCATTGGTATTGGTGAACCTGGTCATACACGTAGTCCCGGCAGACAAAAAAACCCCGAACGTGGCGCTCCGACCGAGCACAACCACTCTCCATGGTTGACCCAAAAGCCACCAGTGGTCTTCACAAATTGAGCAAGAATATCACCGCAGAATAGCCCAATGGGAATTCAACGTTCTTTCCCAGTCGGAGATCGCCAAAATGGCCGAGGCCCAAATCTTTCAGAGCATGTACTACGACTCCGTCACCGGGAATCCCATCCCAGGTGGGTTGCTGGACCCCAGATTGGGCCCTGCCAACCGCTACAGTGGCAACTGCGCCACTTGCTCCGCGACTGCCCGGGACACTTTGGGTATTTCATGCTTTCCCTCCCTGTTTTCAATGTTGGGTATTTGAATGTTGTTGTGAACATTTTGAAGTGCATCTGTAAATTGTGCTCTAGAATTTTGTTCGATGAGAAATTGAGAAGCGGCCAGAAGATGATGAGGGAGACAGTGAAGGAGTGTGTTAAGCCCTTGACGAATCATAGAGCAGTTAAGTGCTCCCATTGTGGGTATGTGAATGGTAATGTGAGGAGGGATCCGGGCGATGTGGGAATTCAACATGATCGTTCGCAACGAACTGTTAATGGTGTTGGTGTTGTGGTCGAGGAGTTTAAGTCGGTGGTTCCGGCCAAGGCGGTTAATAATGTGCAGCAGAGTTTTTTGCTTGACCCGGTTAGAGTTTATTCTCTATTTAGGAAGATGCTTGATGTGGATTGCCAGTTCCTGTGTCTTAAAACTCGACCGGAGAATCTTCTGTTTACTTGCATTCTTGTGCCGCCTGTAGCTATTCGGTCTTCGGTTATTATGGGTGGATCGCAGAGTAATGAGGATGATGTGACTGTGAGGCTGCAGAGGATTATCCAAGCAAATGCGAGACTTCGACTGCAACTATCATCTGCAGGAAGTTCCCCTGCTGGGGTATTGGCTTGTTGGCAGGAGCTTCAGATTGAGGTTGCACAGTATATAAATAGTGAGGCTCGTGTAATCGTTCCGCTGAGCTCTAGAGCTCATAAGCCTATGAAGCCATTGAGTGGTTTGGTGCAGCGCCTCAAAGGGAAGACAGGAGGTTTCGTGGAACTTTGAGCGGGAAGCGTGTTGAATATACCGGGAGAAGTGTTATATCACCGGACCCTAATCTGAAAATCACTGAGGTCGGAATCCCTATGGAAATGGCTAAAACTTTGAGTTATCCAGAACGTGTTTCCAAGCATAATATTGACAAGTTGAGGCTGTGTGTCAGTAATGGGCCTTATAAGTACCCAGGTGCCGAAATGTTGAGAAAACCAGACGGCTCCTTATGCACAATGAAAGTTAACAGACATGGTCGTGCTCTTGGACTCGAATATGGTGACATAGTTGATCGGCATTTAGAAGATGGGGACATTCTTCTTTTCAACAGGCAACCAAGCTTGCATCGTATGTCTGTCATGTGTCATAGGGCAAGGATTATGCCGCATTGGAGGACGTTGAGGTTTAATGAATCTGTTTGCAACCCTTATAATGCTGATTTTGATGGTGATGAAATGAATACTCATGTCCCACAAACTGAGGAGGCTCGTGGTGAGGCGCTTATGTTGATGGGGGTGCATAATAATCTATGCACTCCAAAAAATGGAGAGATTTTGGTTGCTTCCACACAAGATTTTCTTACTTCTGCTTTCCTTATAACAAGGAAGGACACATTTTACGACCGTGCATCTTTTGCACTCCTGTAGTCCTGTGTTCATATATGCTTGATGGCAAGGATTCTGTTGATTTGCCAACACCTACTGTAGTCAAGCCAGTAGAGCTGTGGACAGGTAAGCAGCTGTTTAGTGTTTTAGTACGGCCAAACTCAAATGTGAGAATCTTTCTGAATCTTATTGTTAAGGAGAAATCCTACAGCTCCACCAGGACCGATGATGGAAGGGAAACAGAAGCAATGTGTTCAAATGATGGTTTTGTGTATTTTCGTAACAGTGAGCTATTAGCTGGGCAACTTGGGAAGGCTACTCTAGGAAATGGCAATAAGGATGGACTTTACTCTGTTCTACTCAGAGACTACGAAGCTCATGCTGCTGCTTCTTGCATGAATCGCCTAGCTAAATTAAGTGCACGGTGGATTGGTAACCATGGATTCTCGATTGGGCTTAGTGATGTACAACCAAGTGACAATTTATATGATGAGAAAGAAAAGATCATCAAGGAAGGTTATGGCAAATGTGACAGCCAGATAGAATTGTATAATCAACAAAAGCTGGAAACACATGAATCACTTGAGGCTGGGATTTCTGAGGTGTTGAACAAGATTAGAGATCAAACTGGAAAGCTGTGCATGCAAAAGCTTCATTGGAGAAACAGTCCCTTGATCATGTCCCAGTGTGGCTCCAAGGGTTCTGCTATCAATATTAGCCAGATGGTTGCTTGTGTTGGTCAGCAATCTGTTGGTGGTCGTCGTGCGCCTGATGGTTTCATAGATCGAAGCCTTCCACATTTCCCTAGGAACGCAAAGATGCCTGCAGCTATAGGGTTCGTTGCTAATTCCTTTTACAGTGGCTTGACACCTACAGAGTCTTTTTCCATACAATGGGAGGGCGAGAGGGACTTGTTGATACAGCAGTGAAAACTGCTGAAACTGGGTACATGTCACGTAGATTGTCAAAGATTTTAGAGGATCTTGCAGTCCACTATGATAAAACAGTACGGGTTGCAAATGGAGGTATAGTTCAGTTCTGTTATGGGGATGACGGTATGGACCCTGTGATGATGGAAGGGAACAGTGGAGCTCCGGTAGACTTATATCGAATGTTTCTGAAAGCCAAGGCCACATGCCCTACTAGAAAAACTGATAGCAGCCTGTCTCCTGAACAAGTGTATGAAGTAGTGAGAAGCAGGCTTTCAGAACAAGATATGATTCCTGAAGATGGTTTATCTATGGGTTTTAAAAGTTCTATAGAGAAATTCCTGGATGAATACGTAAAAACACCAAGTAAAACACATGAGAATTTGATGTTGAATCAAAGTACTGGTTGGGAGGTGAAATCTGAAACTCTGGAGAAGATTGTCAAAAGTATTTCTGGTGTCACTTCTAGACAGCTGGAGGTTTTTCTAGATACTTGTATTTCTCGTTATCATTCAAAAAGGATTGATGCTGGAACGGCAATTGGAGCAATTGGAGCTCAAAGTATTGGTGAGCCTGTGACACAGATGACACTGAAAACCTTTCACTTCGCTGGAGTTGCTAGCATGAACGTTACACTTGGAGTACCTCGGATAAAGGAGATAATAGATGGAACCAAAAATATTAAGACACCTATCATCACTGCAGTACTTGAGTGTGATAATAATGCGATGATTGCACGCATGGTAGCAGGGCGAATTGGGAGCACAAATTTAGGGCAGGTGGCTAAGAGTATAGAGATCCGAATGACTCCCAGACAGGCATGTATAGTCATCAAGCTTGATATGGTCATGATTCGAGATGTGCAGTTGTCTATAGATGTTGATGTTGTGAAACAATCAATTTTAAAAGTTCTGAGAGTCAAACTGATGCAAGAGAATATTCAAGTTCCAGATAGCGAAACTTTGGAAGTGTTTTCTCAGGACAAAGATAGACGAAGACTTTATTTTGAGCTCTACAGATTAAAGACTTTATGTTAGTGTGAGGGGCATAGCGACAGTTCAGCGTGTTGTCATTGATGAAAGTGATGTGAAAAAGGATAAAGAAGTTATTCAAGTTAAAGGTGCAGATGTTGATAAAAGAGAAGTAAAGAGGTACAGGTTGTTTGCTGAAGGCAAGGGACTTCAGGCAGTAATGAACACTGAAGGAGTAGATGGTTGTAAAGCCACTAGTAATAACATTATTGAAGTGCAGCAGACACTTGGGATTGAAGCTGCGAGAATTTCTATCATAGAGGATATAAAGTATACTATGAAGCAACATGGAATGAACATAGATGATCGCCATATGATGCTTTTAGCGGATGCAATGACATCCACGGGTCTAGTTCTTGGAATGACAAGATTTGGCCTTCAAAAGATGAGCAAAAGTGTTTTAATGGGCGCTTCATTTGAGCGTACAGATGATCAATTGTTTAATGCTTGTGTAAAGGGGGCAGTAGACAAGATTGAAGGAGTTAGTGAAAGAATAATTATGGGTATACCAATGCCCATAGGGACTGGAATGTTCAAAGTTAAACACAACCTCCCTACTACTCCTGTTCTAAATTCATTTTTCTGCACAGACTGATACATCTTGGGGGTAACGGCTACACTAGTAGATTCTGCTAAAATTGCTTATTGTGTTTTATCATCTTTTGTCTCTCTTTTAATCCACATTGGTTCTAATAGAAGCTCAACAACTTCTCTCTTCTCTACTTTTGTGTTTACTTCTGTTTCTACGTAGAAGTTCTGAATCCTACTTCATGCTTATCTCTTATAATGATAGCCTATATCAGTTCCAGTGACAAGAGAGTCAGTAATTTGTTGTGTTTGATGTTTGTGTTGATGTTATTCCATGGTTAGTGTTATTTGCGTGGTGAAACTTATGTCTCAGTTTAATAATGTATTGATGTTCCTGATCTGATCCGTATGGTAAATTTCTCTTTTATTTTGCTTATGGACATTGTATGTAGACCATGTGTGCATAATTAGAAGAACTCTGTTTCCTACCTTCACTATCCAAATTACAGTTCTTCATGGGGTGTGTAGCAATAGATATGACAAAGTTTGCAGGAGTGATTTTTTCTTGAAGGTCTGATAACTGTGTCCCTTGGCGTATGATAAGCATGAAGTCATATTATGCATATATCTTTAAAAATGAGAGTCTTGATAAAATAGTCTGGGGTTCACATCTAAAATCAATCGGTAATGGATTGAGAAGCTCAAACCCTTATAAACCCACAGGCAAGGTCTCATATTCCCGATGTGAGATTTATATCTCAACAAGTCCTTCTTGTAATCATGAAGCAGGATTATTATTTTGCATATCCTGACAATTTCTTTTATGTTCTTTTTAGAGAGTGCTTATGTTTTTTCTTCTTAATTGTCAAGACTTGTGTCTATTACTTAAATTCAACTAAATGTTGTTATTGTAAAGTTCTGCCTAATTGTGTTTGTGAACTTACAAATTATCCCTTGTTTGTATGACCTATCCTGTTATCAGCTGTGTTTGCATTGCTTCTGCATTTCTTTCTTATCTTGGAGAAAACAAGATTCAAATCATATAGATCTTGAGTTGTGAATCAATTATTGTTGGTAATTGTATTAGCATATTTCCAGATGTTAACACTGCAAAAAGGATTTTGATGCGTGGAAACCGGAATATATTGTTTCATTTGGCTTTTATACCAGTTTATTGCTGGTTTAAGGCTTCTGCTGTCACCCAAGTTATTGATTTCCTGTTTTCTGTCTGTTCTAAGAAAAGCTGTCATATAATCCAACTTGAGAATTTCTCTTTGAGTTTTCTATGTGATGGCATTGGGGCTTCACTTTGAGAAGGTCAATCATGCCGCAATGGAAAATTCTGAGACCAGAACCATTAGCAGATGCTTTCAAATTGACAGAGTTCTGTTAGCATATTGGTGGAAATATATGGAATGTGTATTGGTGAGTGATGTTGAAGTGATCAGTTTGAGGGACTATAACTAGGAAAATACATACGTCTGAACTAGTATGTATGTATGTGTCCTGACTCTCTTATTTACATACTTTTTACAATGTAAATCATAATCTTAACCGTTCATAAGTTCAATTAACCAATAAAGATAATCTCTGTAAAAAATCAATGTAAACAAAATTCGTTTGCTTAGCAGATTGCAATAAACAAATCGACAGTTCTGATGAAAGTTACCAGTCTCATGATCAACCTTCCATTTGTTTGGCTGAGCAAACGATTTTTTATTAAATTTATTTTTCACAGAGGTGATCTATATTGGTTAATTCAACTTTTAAAAAGTTAATATTATGATTTATATTGGCAAAAGTATGTAATCATGAGAGAGTCCGGACACACATGTACATACTAGTCCGGAAATAAATATTTTCCCTATAACTATGGTTCATGTTGAGATATGAATCCTCACATCGGGAATATGAAACATTGCATGTGGGTTTATAAGGGATTGGGCCACTCCATTCACATTGCCAATCAGTTTTGGATGTGAACCCCAGACTACTTTATCATGGTATCAAAGCGGGTTACCCACGTCCATTTGTGAATGCGTAACAACCATATGAACTCCACGTCACCCAAAAGTTGTCCATATGTTTGACTTGAAAATTCGCCACACGTGCGGGGTCGTGTTGAGATATGAATCCCATATCGAGAATATAAGACCTTGCTTGTGGGTTTATAAAGAATTGGGCCACTCTATCCATTACCAATCGGTTTTGGATGTGAACCCCAGACTACTTCCTAAGATGCTAGATTTCTCTCTCAGGGTTTCTTTCCCTTGCATTCTAAATGTCATGCTTTATCACTCATGTAAGTTCTGAATTGTCTGAAGAACTAGGAGAATGTTGTTGTGTCTTGCAGGCTCCTCATGTTTATGTTTTTGCATTTACCTGCTGGGAAGCCACTTTTAGTCGAGTGCTTCTGTTGTTACTTATTAGTTCATTTCTACTATTCCTTCAATACTAATTCAGACCTGAACATTTGAACAAACAGAAAACAGACTTGGAAGTGACAACTTCCCAAGCTAGCAATTTGGCAAGAAAAGGGGATGTCTTGCTACTCTAGTTTCCACACACAAATTAAGTTTAAGGACTAATTTCAGTTTACCCCATCAACTTTAGGTCGATCATCATGTTAGTCCTTCTTCTTTCAATTTCATCAAAAACACCCTTTAACTCCCAATTTTCATCAGCTGCGCATGTCCAAACCTCCAATCTCCATCAAATTCCTCTGTCAAGTGATGACTTGATATCAAAAAGAAAGTCAAATTCTGAAAGTTACCTTTCGGACCATTTTTCCCTCATATCGATACACATCTTCGTTCCCATCACAACCTCCTAACCTTAGTGATTTTGGTGGGATTGAATGCAATTTGTCTATTTTTTTTTCTTCTTCTTCTTGATATCAAGTCATCACTTGACAGAGGAATTTGATAGAGATTGGAGGTTTGAACATGCGCGGCTGATGAAAATTGGGAGTTGAGGGGTGTTTTTGATGAAATTGAAAGAAGAAGGACTAACATGATTAACCTAAAGTTGATGGGGGTAAACTGAAATTAATCCTAAGTTTAAATAGCCAAATGGCTAGCTTGAATCCCTTCCTTTTCATAATAAGGGAACAAATGCATATATGAATGTTCAATGATACATCAATTCCACTCGGAAGGTGAGATTTGCTATGGTGAATAAATGACTAAATGAGTACCTTAATACCTTATCAGCAAGTTTGGAGCAAGAAAAGTTAATCGGAGTAATTGCAAGAACCAAGAAGTTATCGTTACGCTCAATAAAAAATAAATTATTTAATAGATGATTCGATGTCGAATATAATTTTTAACATGAGACTAAACTTTTCAAGTGATGTTGTTCGATTTAATCGTGTAGTTCTGATGTTGTTCGCCAAAATTTTCTAGTAAGGTGTTAAAATGAACAATGTATATATATTTTCTTCTAGCTGAGCTCTGAAGCTGTATGATCACGAAAACATTTACCTTTGCAAAGAGGACAGAAGGAAAGAGCAGAATTTACATATGGCATAAAATATTTTGTGAATAACCATATTCCAGAAGGTAACAGAAGTTTTCCCGAGGAAAATATATCCAAAATAGCCTGGGTTTTGGATTTAGCACCTGGAAGGTTCTGGACCGTTCGGTAGATCTATTGCGGACCACAAATTCATCTTCCTTCACGCATAAGAATTGGATATGGAGTCGGCTTCCTCCTCTATATAAACCACCCTCCAGTCCCCTTCTTTCCTCACAATTATCAAAGAAAGCCTCTTACAAGCCCTAGTAATCCAGATTTCCTTTCGATCTAAATTCAATCCCAATCATGCAAATTTTTGTGAAAACCCTAACCGGCAAGACCATCACCCTCGAGGTCGAGAGCTCCGACACCGTCGACAACGTCAAGGCCAAGATCCAGGACAAGGAGGGCATCCCTCCTGACCAGCAGAGGCTCATCTTCGCCGGAAAGCAGCTTGAGGACGGCCGTACCCTCGCCGACTACAACATCCAGAAGGAGTCGACTCTCCACCTGGTGCTCCGTCTCAGGGGTGGTATGCAGATCTTCGTCAAAACCCTAACCGGGAAGACGATCACTCTCGAGGTCGAGAGCTCTGATACCATTGACAACGTCAAGGCCAAGATCCAGGACAAGGAGGGAATTCCCCCGGACCAGCAGAGGTTGATCTTCGCCGGTAAGCAGTTGGAGGATGGCCGAACTTTGGCCGATTACAATATCCAGAAGGAGTCCACCCTCCATTTGGTGCTCCGTCTTCGCGGTGGTATGCAAATCTTCGTGAAGACTCTCACCGGGAAGACAATCACTCTCGAAGTTGAGAGCTCCGACACGATTGATAACGTCAAGGCCAAGATCCAGGATAAGGAAGGGATCCCACCGGATCAGCAGAGGTTGATTTTCGCTGGTAAGCAATTGGAGGATGGCAGGACTCTTGCGGATTACAATATCCAGAAGGAGTCGACTCTGCATTTGGTGCTCAGGCTTCGTGGTGGGATGCAGATTTTTGTGAAGACTTTGACAGGCAAGACCATCACTTTGGAGGTTGAGAGCTCGGATACCATTGATAATGTCAAAGCCAAGATCCAGGATAAGGAAGGGATCCCACCGGACCAGCAAAGGTTGATCTTTGCCGGCAAGCAGCTCGAGGACGGTCGTACCCTGGCTGATTACAACATTCAGAAGGAGTCCACCCTTCACTTGGTCCTCCGTCTCCGTGGCGGTGACCTTTAAGAATGTTGGGATTGTTGGACGGTTGGTTTTACCTTATGGTTATGCTAGTTTAGTTTTCTGGTCTGTTTTTAGCAAAGTTTGCCTATTGAGCTATTTAGGTTGCTTTCTGTTTTCATTTTTAATTTCAATGTCAAGACTCTTATATAAGTAAATAAAAGAATGTATTTCTGAATTATGTGTTTATGAATTTTTTTCTTCTTCTTGTTGGATGTTAATCATGTTATTATACTTCACTCTGAATTGAATCCTGCTAAAACCTTGGAAGATAATTAGGCTGCATCAATTTTATCAATTTTATAGCCTGTGCTTTAACAGGGTATACCTTTGTGCACTCTTCGAGGCTTATGATATGCTGCAGTTTCATTTGGATCAAGCATGAGCAGTGCAGTTTATAACATTAATCTTACAATATGCTGTATTCTCTTTTGGATCAAGTCATGCTCGTTTTACTCTTCATTCTTGGTCTTAACTCTTAAGCTTATGCTGTGTGCTACTCTGTATCAGTTGTACGATGTGATGTAGTTTCATTTGATCAAATCATGAGTTAAAGTGTTGTGTCATTGTCCCCTCCCCTGACCTTCTGTGTGTTCCTTACTTCGGAGATGCGTGACATTAGTAATTTTCACGGTGTAATCTTGCCTAGCTTTCTGAACAGATAAAAGATGGAATCAGCTGTGAGTTTGTGAATTTTGTTTGTTCTTTCATCCAAGCGAAGATACAGATGCTTTCTTCTTTTATGATTATGGATTGTTTTAGTAAAGTTAATTAAAAAAATAAAAAAAAAAAACAAGTTGGTCTTGAAAAATGGAGATCCTGGCCTGCATTTTTATAGATGACAATTGCTAGATACTAGGTTTAAATTGCCTTGTTTGTTCTAGCTGTGGTGGTAGTGGCACCATGCATGATAGGCCGGGTTCATGGTTGTTATATATATTCTAGTTTAGAATTTTTTCCATGTTTGGCGAAAGCTTGTGCAAATTTCCGTAGATGAGAGGGATGTACATAGAATATCGACAGCACTATCTGCTTCTTTCTATTCATGCAGTCCAAGATTTTGGCAAGCTCTTTCAAACACCAAGTGGAAGAGGCATAGTTTTGAGATAAAACTACAATAAAAATCTTGGAGTCCTCAATAGATGTCAGTAGCTCCGAAATCTTGTTGCCTTTAGTCCTTTACTGAGCTCTTGAGAATCGACGAAGTTGTTGATTGCTTTGTGTTGCAGAGCTCAGTAGAGATGGCCGGCAAAGATCTTACTGGTGTCTTCCCCTCTAAAACTGAGGAACACATCGTACTTGCAGGGTTGGCCGGATGAAGATGAAGAAGCAGACATTAACTGTGTTTTTACTTTTAAAAAAAAGTAAAACTCATGACATACAATAATGCTTGCAAATCTTGAGCAAATGGACAGGTCCATTAATGACCGTGGCCATTAATAAGTAAATATCGTGACTCATCTTGTTGAGCCGCAATGCACAACATGGCTTATTAAATAACCGCGGTTATTAACAAAAATGATGACCGCGGCTATTAAGCCGTGAACATGGCTGTTGAGTCGTAGACGCCCTATGTTGAGCCGCAGACGCCTTATGTTAAGCCGCAAACGCCTTATGTTGAGCCGTGAACATGGCTGTTGAGCCGTGGACACCCTATGTTGAGCCGCGGATGCCTTATGTTGAGCCGCAGACGCCTTATGTTGAGTCGCGGTCACCTTAGGTTGAGCTGCGAACATGGCTATTGAGCCACATACACCTTATTTAGCTGCGGCTATTCGTGAGTTGCAGCGGCCAAGTAAGGAGAATAAATGTTATATCCTGTCAAACCCATACGAGGTCGACTGATTGATATTTACAAGCTAAATTACGGTCAAAGATGGCGCCTTCAAGGGAGACGTCACCACAGTTACCAAAATGGTTGCAATCAGGTTGAATGAGTTTTATTGCGGGAATGACGTTACTACAATTTCAATCTCAAAGATGGCGCTTTCAAGGGAGACGTCACTACAGTTACCAAACTTGTGGCAATCAGATTGAACGAGCTTTATTACAATTTAATCCATGATTTACCTGTAATCCATCCCTGTGTTTAAAGCTGGGATTGCGTTTTCTTTATTTTACTTCACTATAAAAAGGACCTTAGGATTCTTTGTTAGAGGTCCTCGACCAAACACTCTACGCGATTACACATTTTTATCTCAATACAATTCAGCTTCTCAGCATTACACATATCAATTCTTCAGTGTCTATCTTATCGTTTTTATTTACCGGTACTTATCTATCTTTGTCGCGATTTACATTATCGTTCTTTACTCACTTGCAATTTATCTTACTGTTCGTTACTTTTCCGCATTATCGTTCCTACAATCTACATTCGTGTTCTTTACGTTATCTTTAAGTTTCCTGCATTTTAGTTGGTGCACTTTACATTCTTGCATTTGCACCATCACAACATTCACCTAGTCACACAGCATCAATATCGGCTTGCTAGCCGATCCGTGTTAAAGTCCTTGCATCCAAGGCAGAGAGAACACTGCGGCCGAGATCGGTCCTTCCTCGGCCCACAGTCGACTGATCAGAAGTCAAGACAGCGCATCTACATACATATCAGAACAAAACCTCGCTTGGCCTCTCGGCCGCGAGTTGGCACGCTATCGCACACGTCACCAAACCAGAAGGACACGTGTAGCCCAAAGAAGCCCCCGACCCATTGACACGTGGCCGGGACGATTTTTGAGCCAACAGTTACCTAATCAATAACAACCAAAGCTCATACATGACCAAGTGCCAGAAAGTTTTCATAGCTAAACCAAGCATCACAATTTTCCCTATAGCATAGCAAAAAGATCACCTTATAATTCAAATACGCAATCCATCACCATTTCACTACCTAAGCACTTCAAAGCAATGGCCAATGGTAACCTCCCCGTAAAGCCAATGCATTCTCAAGTGACCCCAACAATAACATCCCTCAATTAGCTTGAACTCAAAACTTTATTTTTTTATTGAAGAGATGAAACAAAGGGATTGAAATAGAAGAGAAACAGAATGCACAAGTACCTGAAATGGGTGGAGCCGATTCTCGTCGTCTCTGCTGCTAGAGACCTGGCGGTGGGGGGAGTGGGAATGAAGCGCTCAACGACTTGGTTGTTTATGCGAAGCACTGAAAGCTGGGATGCAATGACAATATTGCTCCCAAGTGTTTGGTTTATTCATACGTATTTTCTCGTTTCCGGCAGCATCCACGCGTTTCCGGCGGTACCCCTTGGTAGCAGGTGTCTTGTACATTAAGGATGTTTTCTCAGAAATGCGTCGGAAACGTATATATCCATAAATAAATCAGATATGTAGGGACAATATTGACTTTTCACTATTAGTGTATTAGTGTTGAATGCTAACAACAGGGACAAAAACTCAATATGGCCCCCAAGTGTCAGTTTATTTATGAATACGTATTTGCTAGTTTCCGACTACTTCTAGCCATATCCCCGAGTTTCCGGCGGCACCCCGCGGTAGCCGGTGCCTTGTAGGATGAGGATGTTTTCTTGTAAACGCCGGAAACGCGACTGAAACGTCCGGAAACGTATCCATAAATAAATTAGATACGTAGGGGCAATACTGACTTTTCACCTTAGTGTATTAGTGTTACATGCAAACAACAGGGACAAAAAGTCAGTATGGCCCCCCAAGTGTTTGGTTTATTTACGGACACGTATTCACTCTTTTCCGGTTGCTTCCAGCCGTATCATCATGTTTCTGACTGTACACCTTGGTGGCCGGTGCCTTGAAGGTTGATAATGTTTTCTTAGAAACGTCAGAAAAGCATCGGGGGGAACTACCAGAAACATGTCAAAAATGTATCCGTAAATAAATAGGATAGGTAGAGGCAATAATGACTTTTCATTGTAGTGCTTTAGTGTTTAACACTTAAATAAGGACGAAAAGTTAGTATTGACTCCAAGTATCCTGTTTCTTTATGGATACATATTCTCTCTTTTCCGGCTACGTCCGCCCGTATTCATGCGTTTCCAGCGGCACCCGGCGGTAACCGGTGCATTTTAGGTTAATAATGTTTTCTCAGAAACACCGAAAACACGTTGGAAACTTCCGGAAACGCATCGGAAACGTATCCGTAAATAAATTGGATTCCTAGGGTTAATACTGACTTTTCACCTTAGTATAATTAAGTCTTCAGCTTTAGCTGCTCTTCTTCGCAAATCGCAGTGTTGCCTCCAGCTCTCTCCTCTTTCTAGGAGTAGAAGGAGTGAAGGACAAGAGCTAGTCAACAGGTGTTTGGGTTTTAGTTTCATTCCTACCTTGGGCTTTAGCTCTATCGAATATGTGCCTGAATGACATGGATAGCATCAATAAGTATCCATCTGTATGGTATGTGTATCCATTCTTTTTCTTTCATTTATGCTTGTTTTTGTAATTAGACGAGGGAAACGGAAGGAAATCTGTTGTGCCCAAAAACCCAGTGCCAATCCTGTGCCATAAATTAAAATTCGACACATCATCACTGTCCCAAAGACCCCCATTAACTCTGTTAACTCTAAAAAAATAAGTAATAAAATTAAGAAAAAATATTGTTCTTCTTGTTTCTCTTTCTTTCTATCAACACTGATTCAAACCCAGATTTTGTAAAGTTATTTTCTTCATCTACATCGTTTGAACTCTGAGCCCAATCCCACGGCCCTATCTCCTCCGCCTCTTCTCCTACCTTCTCTGGCCAACACCTCCGCGTCCTCATCCAATATCTTGTCAACTATTACTGGAAATTCAACCAAACTCTTTTCGATTCATTGTCCAAAAACAACAATAGCAAATTTCTACGTCTTCGTTTTCGTCGTCATCGGCTTTAACAGAGGAGGCGTCGGATTGAGGTTCTGGAGTTAAAAACTATGCATTTGGATTTGATTTCGTCTCAAAACGGTTTGTTGATCAATTGCAGCAATTGATTACCAACAGCAATCAGAATTGCCATAGCGCATTCTCCTCTTTGTTGCATCAAATCACTCTTCAAGTTTCCTCCATTGCAATCGAATTTCAGCTCGTAATTAATATAGACACAAATTGGGATCAGCTTCTAACCGGGTTAAAATTTAAAATGCCCAGCATTGTTGTTGGAATTAAGAAACAGAGGAATCTGGGTTGGGTTTGTTGCAAAAGTGGAGAGAAAGATAAAGAATACAGATCGACAAGGAAGATGAAACAGTTGGAGTGAAGGAATACTTGATATGTTTTATCTCTTTTTTTTTAATTAAACGAGAAGATGAAAATAATTAGTTAACAGTGTTGATCTCTGTTAAGTTGGAAGACAAATGTCATGATATGAGGGTTGGCACAAGCAGGGGCGGATCCAAGTTATAACAACCTGGGACTCAAGTCCCACCCAAATATTTTGAAGAAAAATTACTTGCATATAGGTGTCTTGCTTTCTCTTTATCATATCTTGATTGCAAGGTTTTTGTCCAGCCTAAGTCCCACTTTAGCCCACTCCAGTTGCCCAACTAATGTTTCTATTTTGTTTTTTTTTTTGTTTTTTCTTTTATTTAATTTTTTTGTTTTTTTGTTTTTTGTTTTTTGTTTTTTGTTTTTTTTATAAAAGAGGGATCCCTATTCAAAAAAATAAAATAAAAAGAGGGATAAATCAACCACATAGATAAGAAGTAAAGTCTAAAACTTTAGACCAAAGAAGAAGTCCAAAACTCGTCTCTCTCTCGGGGTTGAGTGATTGAATTAACACTAAATTTCATCATTTTTTCTGACACTTTCAAGCCTGAAGGTAGTTCCATCCCTGATTAGTCTTCATCACATTTGTAAATATTTAGTGAGATGCATTACATCTATATATTTTGAATTACATTGACATGTTATTTAGCTTCTTTTATGTTACATATACAGAGTTTACATATGTTGTTTTGTATAAGCATGCATTCAAGGGGCAAGACTCACTATGGCCCTTTGTCTATGTGCATACTTTTTCTCTCACGTGCCGTCGAACATTTTTTTTTTTAGTGAAAATTCAAGTCCCACCCGGTTTGAATTCCTGGATCCGCCCCTGGGCACAGGTTTGGCACTGGGTTTTTGGGCACAGCAGATTTCCTTCCGAGGGAAACTGGGAATGAATGAGGTACATTGGGATTTTGATTGTGTTCCAGATCATATTGATTATTGTGTTTGCTCGATGAAAGTTATGTTTTTGTTCCGGCTTTTCGATTGTCGTAAAAATCAGAAGATGGAGAATTATCTAATTCCATGTCTAAATCGTAGCATTAATCACTGAATCACTGTTAGGTTTTGGGGTTTTAGCTTCTAGGGGTTCATTCCAAGTCCGTTGTTTCAATCTTCAAAGGCGGCGCCTTTCTTGCCTTGTCTCACTTTACCAGGTAAAACCGTAATCTGTTTGCTTTCCTCTACGAGGCAAGTTAAAACCAAAAGAAACGAAATTTTCTTTAATGACTACGTTATTGGAATTTTGTTTTTGGGTTCTCTGGGTCTTTTTGATAGTTAATTTGAGCTGTGATTGTTTGTATGAATTAGATGGTTTATAATTGAGCTCCAAATTGGATATTATCAAGTACTAATAGAATGCGTACATAACCCACATGATCGACGTTCTGGATACGATATCAGCTTAGTCTCACATAGATTCATGATACATAATAAACTAAGATAATTAAGTTCACACAACATGCATTATTCTGGAATTGATTCACTCCTAGCATCCTAGCTTGTTTCTTCAACACATATTGGAAGTGAACGACAGCTTGGATTTGTCAAGTTCGAAGAGGAACCTATATGTCATCTGGCTGTGCACCCCCAAGAAGTTTGGCACACTCCCAAAAGTATCAGTAATTAATAGAGATGATGGCGAGACAGCCCTGACCGACAAACCAATCGAAGGTATTTTTGAGCTCCATATAGAGGGTGGAGCATAACTATTGGTGCCCTGCTCATAAATACGTCTGCTCCTCCATACTTATCAACATCATAACACAGTTCGAAACCTGTCGTCATCGTGTCGTTCAGTGGAATCATCCCGAAACTGTCCAAGAAGTGCTCGACAACAGCTGCTCTCAACCCCTGGAAGTAGGGCTTGGACATTGCCGTGTAGGGAGCCATAGAGTCGATTGATATGCTCTTGATATATAATGTATTTCTAACCCTATTTAGCTATGTAATTCCTTTAACAATATTCATATTAACTAAATTTGTGTTTTTAGGTCATAAATAAAGCCGAGGAGCCCAAAAGAGACAAAAGAGGATAAATCTTGAAGGAAAAGGAATTCATGTTGTGAAAGGAAAGAAATTAGAAAATCTGCCAGAAATTATCAGTCAAATTCGACAGAAAATTGTGATCAGCTCAAAACGATCCATGAGATGTGCCATATATCAATGGAAAGCTACAAGAGTCTACTTTCCAGAACTTTTTAAGGATCGTCAATACCTATTTTGGAGAAGAAGTTATGACTGTTTAAGTGGCCGAAGGTCAGGCTGCCCAAATTTTTAATTTGGACCAACTTCTATTTTGAGGCCCAGACCACATTGGCAAGCCCATGGACGAGTTTTGAGGGTTTCTTAACCCTAACCACAACAGTTAACCACAACAGAAAAGAGGGAGGACAGGAAGATTGGAAGAGGCGAGCGATCTCACATTATCAGAACCTCTATAGTTGCGGACTCGCACAAGGAAGCCGCCGCAAGCCATCATTGATCTCTTCATCATCCACGGTTTACCTTTCCTTTGTCATATTTTATTCACCTTGTGTGATTTTCCAGCCATGTGTAGCTGAACTCTCTTAGTTAGGGGTAAGGTTTGAAGCCCTAAGAATGTTTTAGATATTGTTTTGAACCTTAGTTTCGAATTATTGAGTCTTTCAAATTGTTTATTTGGTTTTGGTTTATGGGGAACTCTTGTTTGTTTATGTTCATATATGCGCAATGTACATAGAACATTATGAACTTATGAGTGGGGTTAGAATTAGGTTGTTTAATCTCATAAACAGTTAATACAGCTTAATTCAAGGTAGTAAAACCTATAGGACAATATGTGAAACCAAATAAAAAGGATTGCATGCTAGGTAGGCGTTCCACACTAGTTTTGCATACTTGTTCAATCAAACTTTCATTGATCTTAATGCTTAGAATAATTTGTTGATAAGATAGCGTCTATACCTTGATCAGTTATTATAAAAGCTTGGTAATGGTGCGTTCATCTTGCTTAAGTAATTAAGGGAAGTAATAAGGACTTACGCAATGCGTTCACGGTTTGTTCTTGATTGATACCGATTTACGACTTAATGATTGAAGATTTGGTTGTTAACATGTCTTGAAACATACTTGGTGGTAGATTTTTAAGTCTCTAACGTCTCCTCCATCTAATCTTTTCTGCTTTATTTTGTTTCTTTGTTTTCTCTTGTTTATAATCACAAAACTCCATATCTCTAGTACTATTATATTTTGTTTTCTTTTGTTTTGTAATTAACGTAAATTGTAAAAGGTTATAACTGACACAAAAGGGACTTATAAACACAAAAGGGTTTTGTAATCATAAAACCCCATATCTCTACCCCTTCGATCCCTAGTTTTTATAACGATACTTTTATTTGCTATATACAACAATTGACACAAAAAGGTTTTTAATTGAAACGCCCGGTTTAGGTCGCTACCATCGATGCCAAAGTTGATTCCTTTTGTGGGAAGATCTCCCAGCTGTGCGCCGTTCACCGTTATGGCGGTGACGTTGATGACATAGAACTGGTTCGGTTGTTCGAGGATGAGTCTGGTACTCTGTACGTCGCCGGTGAGGACTGCTTCAGGACCGAAGTCCAAAGTCCCTTCCTTGCCGTCCTGAAGCTCAGCTTCTATTCGCAACAGAGATGGAATGCAGTATGCAAACCGGTCCATGACGACCGGCCGGAGTTGGCTCAGAAGGCTTAAGGGAAGACCGGGACCTAGTCCCATATATAACACCGGAGATTGGATTCTCTGATTGTTCGTCACCACCGAAAACTAGAGAATTGTATATCCCGCAACCAAAAGAGATCTTGAGAGTAGCAGCAACGTCAACTAGGTACAAAATGAAACAAACTAAGGTTAGCAGTAAGCAGTTGTGCAGTTTAGTGCAAGAAAAATATACAAACTACTGAAACTAGCTGCTAGCAAGAGCGTAGACATAAAACATTACATGAGTAGGATAAAACTTCCGTGCCGAGAAAGCCCGAGCTAACTCCACCGTCGTAGAGGCAGGAGCCGTTGGACGACGGAGTGAGGAATGGATCCGAAGGTGAGCAAATCGGGTCGACAGAGCTTACTACGGTAAATGAAGAGGAGTTTTGGGGGTCGAAGGACGCTCCCCTCACTACCGAAAAGCAATGCTGGCACTCGGGAACCTGAAGCCAGGTAAAGGGGCTCAAGGTATCGAAAGCTGTGTATGTTTGCGTTGCCGGAGTGCCGATGGCCATCTCGACATAAAAGATACCAGAGTTGGAGGGGTAGATTGTACGGGGAGTTCTTAGCGCCAAGTTGGTAATGGGTTTGTTCGAATACTTGATCGGGAATCTACCCCTCCAACTCTGGTATCTTTTATGTCGAGATGGCCATCGGCACTCCGGCAACGCAAACATACACGGCTTTCGATACCTTGAGTCCCATTACCTGGCTGCAGGAAGGATTGCAATTAGGAGAAGAAGCAGTAGTTTCATGGCTGAATTAACAGGCTAGGGGAGAATAACTTGGATATGAAATTTTGAACTAACTAAGGTCTTATATATAGAATTATAGATGCAGCAATAGTAATAGTAGCTGACAGCTGGCTTTAGGCAAGATTAACAAAACAAAGAAGGTGTCGAGTAAAACTCCAATAAATAATATTAAAAAAAAGGTATCGAGTAAAACATCCAAAATTGATAGAATTTAACGATTTAGGCTGGTTTAAGTGGTCATTAATTAAAAGACTCTATATATATCTGTCCTCTCAATTAATTATATAGATCGATGTTCAAAAATATTGTACTTGATCATTTCTTTCCTGTGGATTTGACGGTTCCAATTATAATAGACGTACCCTTGTTGCTGGACAAAATTAAGGTGCTGAGACTAGGTTGGGTTTTTAGCTAGGTTTTTTCATTCTTTTCTGATCATATGTTTTTCTGAGTTGTTTTAATTGATTACCTATTGGTTAATAATTTACTACATAGGTATAAGATTTTCAAGGAAGAGAAGAACATGTATACTCAAAAGTTAGAGCCTAGCCAAAGGGATCGATGTATTTGTCTATAGTTTCTGTAGTAGTGCATTTTGTTGTTGTTGTCCTATAAGATCAATGATTTGATGCAAGAGAGAAGAACTATTCTTGGACCCTAAATTATAAATGGCGTTGGGATGAGGCCCAGCTGAGCTCAAAGTAAGCACAAAACAGATATAGGATAGCTCATTGTGAACAGACCCCAGTAGCTCATAGCTATTTAATTTACATGAGAAAATTTGAAATGATTCCATCCTAAACCTAATAACAGAGAGGGGTTCACATGCAATATTTGCCACACTTTCAATAATAATTGGTGCAATTTGTGGTCATTTGGACTCTCAAAGTAAGTTGTAGAAGCAGGTAGGTTCCTCTCATTTTCCAGTTACCCTAAAAAAGCCACTGTAGAGAAATGAGAGAATATTACCAATAGTTCTGCATATGATAGAGAATATTGATTGCAAGGAGCCAAGGAGAAGCAGTTTTTTTTCATGGTTAAATATTTGGATTTGAACTTAATTTGACTCTAACAGCAGTGAAATGTTTTAGTTAACTATTATATATACTTGTAGTTATTCTTTTGAATTATTCTACTTAATCATGGTCACGGGGCAGGTCGCTCATTCTAGTGCAGGCTGTGAAGACAATACTTCCACCAAATCAATTGGAGGGCCATAAATTTCCTGCCCTTAGATTCTGTATTCTGAGATTTGTCCAACTTTCTAGCTCATGCATGGTAAATGTAATTTCGATTCTCTTTTTATTGGTGTTCATTTCCTTTGAGGTTTTTTTACCTCTTAACAAATGAGATTTATGAGAAGCCAATGACCATTAGTTATAACTATCAAAATTATGTCCTAGCGTTGTGTAGAAATATTGATTACGAGAAAATATATATATATATATATATATTTATATATTGACGCCCAGCTTAAAGCTTATTTGATATGAATATTTTCTTGAATTTCATCCTGTCTTAATTTGTTATAATTACAAGTTTGTAACTATTAATATCAGCTAAAAAATATGTTAATTAGTGTTAATCAACCACAAAACTTGAAGGGAAAACTGATAATGCAAGGACAAACGACCCCCAAACAGTTTCTCTGAATCAAATAACGAGTATTAATCATCCACAAATCAAGAAGGAAAATTGATGCAATATAGGGCTGGGATCATCTTTTCTCCTTACCTATTTGATAATGATACATGCAAGGACAAACGAACCTCAAACTATTTCTCAAATAATTTGTATCAATCAACCACAAAACTGGAAGAAAAAATGATGCAATGATATAGACTCGCAAATTCGAATCCAAGGAACACTTTGCCAAATTAAATACTATCGGTTGGTCCCCTCCCCCCTCTCAAATTTGAATCCAAGGATGTTTCTCAATTCAAATTGTGTGGGTTGGTCAGTAGTGAACTAGTGATCAACAACAACACTACAAGGAAATTTGATGCAATTTATCAAGGGGTCCTCTTTTACAAGGACAAATGAACCCCAACCAAATATGTACGTAGTATGAGTTGGTCGATCAGTAGTAATCAACCACATGGAACAGCAGAAGGAAATCTGATGCAATTTTGCAAGGGGTCCTTAGATTTTGTATTCTGAGATTCGTCCAAGTTTCTAGCTCATGGTATCTGTAATTTCTATTTTAATGTTGTTCATTTCCTTGAGGTTCTTAACCTCTTAACAAATGACATATATGAAAAGCCTATGATCACTAGTTAATCAAAATGATGTCCTGTGCGTTGTGTACATGTGATTTTGTTCTAGTCTCATTGGGAATATTGATTATGCGAATATATATTGACGCCAGCTTAAAGCTTGTTTGATATGAATATTTTCTTGAAGTTCATCCTTTCTGTTACAAGTATGTAACCCTTAATATCAGCTCAAAGAATATGTTTGTATGATCGACCACCCTGATTAACGGGGAACTTTATAGGTGCATTCTTATTACGTTATTTTCTTGAATGAATATCAAGATTTACGTTTCTATCTTACAACTATTGAAGATATAAAGCAGTCTCTTATCATTTACAGTCCTCCCTTCTCCCATTGCAAAGCTTATTAGGCTTTCATGGTCATTGTTGTGTTACATGTGGTCGCTAGCGTTTTTCTTTGATATCTATGTGACTAGCTAATCCTTTGTGTGAATTTGGATTTCGTGTTGAATTTGGTTTCCATAACCAGGTGGAGGATTGTTCACCGAGTTAGGTTGATAGTGAGCACTAATCTCTTCCTCCTGACCCTGGTTAGACCAGGGTACATCGTCGGTGTCGTGGTGAGATGGGGACTCGTTTGGACCTTCTCTTTCAGCGTATGACATCCTTGGCAATGTTTGCATACTATCCATGTCCAGTTCGGAATGATAGTGCCGCAGAAGATGAACCGGGGACATGCCATGTAATGGAGTGCCGGGTGCACTGGTTGGAACCGAATGCTTGCTCTGTTTTACATGCTTCTTTGCTGCGTGGTGCCACTTTCTTATAGCATTTGCTACTCTGTCGTTAAATATCGTAGGCTTCATAGTTGAACCCATCTGAATATACAACATGTGTACAATTCTTTAGTTCACATTTCTTATTTCTTACTGTGCAAGAAACAAATTATTGAGTAAAAGTGACAGTCTGATTACCTGTGTAACTAAGGCATAAAGTGGTAGAGTTACATAGCTGCATAGTATTTGTATGACGACCCTGCTCAAACCACATAGTAAATTGGCTGAGTAAATTAAACTCATGCATTGTCATTAGTGCGTGCGTTATATGTAAAGGTTGAGAACTAACTAACTAACCCCATTGTAATTCTTAAGACCACATCTTCCATCTTGTCGTGAAAGCAAGACTTCAACCCAAATTCGTACTGTAAAACAGGAGAGAAAAATGATCGACTTTGTGCTTTTTTTATTGTTAGATAGATCGGTAAATTAACAATCTTTGCAAATGAGAGTATAATTGTAATGCTGTATGAAACTTACCCAAGTCCATGCAAAGAAAGCAAGTTGAAAGGCATTCTGTGAGGGCAAAACAAGAAAACAAGCCGTGTTAGTGATGGTAAAATGACGATGCAAATGAGAAATTTAGACACAATAGCTGTTACGGTAGTGTATTTCTCTCATGATCGACATGCTATTAGGTAAGATGACGAGAGAAATGGATGAGTTTTCGGAGTATTGTAAAGCTGGGATGAAGTGGAACCTGAAAGAGAACAAAATGGATGATGTGAAGAATGAGACGAGGGCTGTTGAACCAGAAGAGATGGTCACCAGGCTCAACAAGCGGGGTACCCTTAACTACTTCTCCTCTTTCTTGAATTTTAAGCCCCATCTTGGTTATTATAACCTGTAGCTTTGTCCCTACTAACAAGATCATCTGCAGAAGAATCGAAATGGATTATTAGATATCCATCTTTTTGTAGGACCTAAGAATGTTTGAAAGAAAAGGAATTAGATGAGCTGATGGTTGCTTACCACTAGGGGAATAAAAGGTAGATAGAGATAGGACCATGAGCCTGCAAACAAACAAACACAATTTTTTTTTTTTAAAATGAGAATTATTATAGTTATATCGTGCGAGAGTGAGACATAAAGGATGTAGGGTTGTAGCTACAGAGTAGATGATCATTAGAAGTAAAATATGGTAATTACTAATTACTGCCTTGGATGCATGAAGGAGAAGTAAAATGAGGGCTTACCATGGGTGTTAGATAGCAGGAACAATACGGCGAATAACCAGATAACAGGGCTGCAAGTGTGAAAGATGTATTTAGTTAATTAGGGTTTGTGTACTTTGAAAATAATGCAAGGTCTTTTGATGCATGACACATAAGCTATAATGCACTAATTCTTAGTTCCAGATTGGTGTCATTTTCTTCTTGTGGTAAAGGAAAGCATGCCAGTCTAACTTCCTCATAGTCAATGTAATTAGTTAATTCTAATGACGCACCTGATCCCCACCACAACCTTGAAGTCCTCTTCGACTGATCTGTTGATGTACTTCTGGAAATCAAATTTAGTTTGACTCTGAGGTGCCAAATGTGCCTGCAGCAGAATGAAAAACAAGCATTAGTAGTTTTCAAGCAGAATTTAAACCACATTTATCTATTTTCTGCTATTCCCTAGTGCATAGAGAATGCTTACAAAGATGAACCCATTGCGTAGCGTCAGGTAATCCACCTTAGGCACTGATCTAACAAACTGTCTGAAGAAGCAAACCTGCAATATTATTAAAGATTAGTACCTTTTGATATATCCTTCATCATCAATGAAGTTCATATATGTCACCCAGTTATAATAGCATTTGAATACTTACAATCCATAACAAAATGGGTGACCGGCTCCAAAAGCTCAAGTGCCTTCGCCCAAACGATGTGTCTCTCGCAAATCGGAATCTTTCAGGGTCTGCACAGTACCAGTTAATCTTTCAGGACTTAGTTCATACTGTAATCCCAGTAAAACTAGTAAATAGTAATACAGAAGGGTCAGCACATATAAGATCACAGCTGCCGGATGCTGGTCAAATTACGTGTGGAGCAAACATACCATGTGAGAACTGGTAGTCTGCTGTCCTGGTTTCCAATTCCCATGTTTTCCACTTCCTCATCTGCAAGTTGCAAACATCCGACAAAAATTAATCTGAGAAATTGAACACGGTGAGACAGAGACAAAAATTCATAGAGGAATTTTGGTTGGTACCTTAGCTCTGCCCAAAACCAGTGTTATTATGCAGTAAAGCACATGGGATACGGCTAGCACGAAGATGAGTATATGAAGCTGGTGAATTCCATAAAATGACACAAATGGAACTTTTCCCTACACAAAATTACCATAAATTAGTTACTAATTAACTCTACATTTACCATCCAAATTAATTTGCATGAATATTGCATCCCATCTTAATATCTAGACTACTTGACTCAAACCCTTTCTTGTTAATTAGACTATTTAGCACGTTAAGTTGCTAGACGATCCGATTAATAAGTCAAGCTAGCTAGATTATTGCAATATTATCAATTAAGAACATACTACTTGATCGTATTTTATTAATTATCTAAATCCGTATACCAATAAGCAGAACAATTCAACGTACCTTGGCACCGCATTTGTCATATCCGGCTGCGGCCAAAACACGTCGGGCATTCTTGCCGGAACTCGATAGAACCACGGATAGTAGCCTTCTACGGCCGCTGTCATCATCGGATTCTGAACTAGTGCTCTCTCCGTCCTCCTTTGCATAGACTGGCTCTTGCTTCTTACTACATGGATGCCAAGTAGCCCCAACAGACTTCGATATGCAAATGTCCGAAATGGGGCCTTGTCCTACTGTTAGCAGCAGCGAGAGGAACCCCAATAACATAAGCTCTGCAAGAAAACAGATGAATACCTTGTTGTCAACTTTCTCATGGACCAAAATACAGACATGGAAGTGATGGAACTATACATAACACTCCAAACCTGCTTTGATCTTTTCCAGTGCTTCATAGAGAGCTCGTTTATTCTTCCTTTCCAACCACTGCAAAAACCCGTTTCAGATTCATAAACCCGCTAAGAAATACTTATATGCATTAGCTTTGAGCAACTGCAGGTCCGATTACGCACCTTTCCGATCAAATGAAGGATATATTCGATGATGATGGAGACCAAAACCAATATGAAACAAACAACGGCAACGGCCCACGTCGGCGTTTGCTCCAAAGATCGTTCCTTTCCAGCTGCTGCCATGCTTATTAGTACCAAAGATTTACTGTAGAGTAACTGCTAAAGAAGCACCAGGTGTTTGTGTTTTGGTCACTGCTGCAACACTAATTAAGCAATTCTAATCGTATAATGGACTTCTTCTACCAAAGGGATATATACAAACCCGTTTTATATATAGTCGCTAGTATCATATATATCTATACAGACTGTGCGTCTTTAGAAGAGCCAAAAGGAGAAGACTTGGTGTTTAATGAGGTGGGATGTAACAATTGAACTAAGACGAATCAAAGACTTTGACTATGATATTAACCTGTAAACGAAGAACTGGCCGAATTGGAAGATGAAAACTTTGAAGGAAGAGCTGATTCGGTCATGGATCAGAGATTGGGGGGGGGGGGCTTATGTATTACTATATATAAATGCTATGAATCGGGTACTACTGGACTACGCAGATTAAATTGACCGTCTGCCATCATATATCAGTTCTTAAAAAAAAAAATAATTTGTATATGATAAAGTAGTTTGGGGTTATATCCAAAACCAATTAACAATGGTTGGAGTGGCCCAAACCTTTATTAACCCACAGGCAAGGTCTCATATTCCCGATGTAGGACTAATATCTTAACATGTCTCCGCACGTGTGGAGAATTTGCAAGCCTAACATATGAACAACATTTAGGATGACGTGGAGTTCGTGTAGCTATTGGCCTTCACACGTGGACGTGGGTAACCCGCTCTGATACCATGATAAAGTAGTCTGAGGTTCATATCCAAAACCAATTGGCAATGAATGGAGTTACCCAAACCCTTATTAACCCACATACAAGGTCTCACATTCCCGACGTAAAATTAATATCTCAACTGTATATTCCACACACAAAATATATATAAAAACTCTGAAAGTGCAGGTCGCTGCGAAGCAAGCCTCGTTTAGTTGGTTCCATGTGAATATGAATACATCAGTATCGGATTCTGGTGTAAGCGATTCCTTGGAATTATTTATGCGTAGCCATGCAAGTTGTAGTTTATTTAAAAGAGAAATGCCGGTAGAGAACCGTGGTCTTATAGGGGGCCAGTTCTAGATGAAATACCATCACTTATCCATATTTTTTTAACTCCTTTCAATTTCCATGTGATAATCAAAGGACCGAGAATGCTGACTAGGTAATGTTTGTCCAGGATGTATTTTGACGTATAAGAATATAAGTATAGCTACCTGGTCTCCATTATTTCAAATTTGGAGTTACACTCAACTTTAGCATATGCCCCAAGGTATAGCTCGATCATTTAATATTAATATGTAAGCACGAATATAAATAAAGTACAAGACTGAAATAAACTTATGTAAGCACAAATATAAATAAAAGCTAGGTTGAGATTGAAATCTCAACAGTTGCACGATTAATATGATCACATTCACAGCCTCACTTAAAAATAGTAAGAATTATGACTGTTTACCGATTTAGAATGTCTGTTTCGTTTATGTACTTATTGGCCTAAATAATATGTATATTTGATTCTTGATACGGAAAAAATTTGAGTATTGATGCTTGTATCACATTAAGTTTTTTTTATGTTTTTGTTTGCATTAAATAAAAATCCTGAAAATAACCAATACGTAAGAATACATGCATGTAGACCGCAAGCCGTAACTGAACCGGAAGTTACCCGAGATCAAAATAATTAGAAGGATCGAAAACAGACGGAACCAAAAAGTGAAGAAGAAGAAGAAGAAGAAGAAAAAAGTTTGCTTGGGGAAAACCAGAGCAGCGTGATGAGTGGGAAACTTGATGACCGGCCTCCAACATCAAGAAAAAAACGAGTGTCTAGGATTGACTGACCTGGTAATGACTGTCAAGCTGACGGCTAACTATGTCCTTATCTCGCCCAGTGCCATTGGTTCATTTACCCAGTCTCCCACTAAACCCCAAATAAGAAGTACCTAATTTCAATATGCGATATGATATAATACTGGAACTCTTTCTTTAGAATTAGTAATGTAATCTCACGATCCTATACTCCCTATTGACAAGTCCTGGCCTCCATTTTTTTTTATAGTACTTCCAGTGATCTTCTTCCCAGATTTTCAACAGAGCCAGAGACATCTGAAGAATTTTAGAGCTTGCTAGCGGTGTACATCCAAGTACTAAAACTGTTGTTTTCAACCTGACCAATAATATTGCATGTGTATACCTCACTAGAAGATATCAAGCAGGTTCTATGTAGCAAAAAAAATTGATTAATTTGCTTGGTCAAAAACTCTAGATGGTATGGCATGTACATTCACATCATAAAAGCTATTGCAAAAGCTGGATCGCCTGCATGCATATATTGTTTCTAACTGTATGGCCACCACATAATTATCAAGCCCCTCACCAGGAATTAGGCAATATTAGTGCATGCATTCTGTGATCGGGTCAAGCTGCCCAGTATAAAACTCTTATGTTTAGAGTTTGTGTCCTAGCTCTCACTAGTTTGTGGTTATGGGCTTTTGGGTTAGTGTGCCTGTAATGGGACATTAATTAGGCTTTGCTAGGATACTCTCGTGGATCTCGGTTTAAATATGACTGAGTGGGTGTGTTACAAACTTGTTGAGTAAACGAGAGATTAATCTGGTGTTGCTGAGATACTCTTGTGGAGTTCGGTCCAAATACTGACCAGATGGGTGTATTGTAAACTTGCTAAAGTAACCAATGTGAAAAGCAACCGATGTAGCTTACTACCTCACTCCCGATATGGCTTGCTTCATTTGTTATTTGTGAATTGTTTGTTTAAAGAGTTTATTAAAAGCTTTGTTTTTAAGATAACGAGCACACACATACATATGTGTATGTGTTATGCGTCGAGATCATAGACAAAGAATATTATTATATGTATTACTTTAGAATAGTTTAAAGCCTAGAGCCTATGTTATCAAACGTATACACCTCATCTCATTGCATACACGACTATCTAAGGAAGTAGCAGAAACCGATTAGGAAATAAAATCGTATAATCCCTCTAAGAAAGGCAACACCATGAAACTCTAGCTGCAAACAGTATATATAGGTAGAGTGTGAGAACGAGAAAAGGACCTCTCACAATCTCACAAACAACTACAAACATCGGCACCCGCTTACAGGCATGTTTGCCAATCTATCCAAAGCCTCCCTTGGAGCATCATTCGACAGCTTTTGCTCGCCCTTCAGATACTAGCCAGCGAAGCTAAGGAACCAGCCTTAGCAAACACCTCGTGTTTCGCTTGTCTTCCCCATTTAGTTGCTCTGCCTACACATTGTGATGTGTCGTAGGTATCGATTAAGTGTGGTTCCCAAAGTATCACAAAAAAAATCCTATTTCCGTCTAGGTATAGGAGAACTTAATAGACAGAATTAGCGCTCTCCTCCGTTCACAACCGGTTTAAGCAGAAGCAAGATCCGACGCACTAACCACAATTCGTATCGCAAGATACTGGCACGTACACCGCACAACACTTAAGAGAAGCGGTTCGCTATGACTGAAGTTTTCTGACGCGAACAATGTGAAACCCTTGACTTCAAATTAGAGATTCAATTGTACTATAGAGATCGATCAACATTGTTAATCCATCTGAATGACTGAATGAAGTTGTTACATCAAATTTATACGATATAAGCTCTTAAGCGATTTAATACTCGTCTCCTTCGATTTAATACTCGTCTCCTTAAAGAACTTAAAGAAATTGCATAACCAAACTAAAACGGGGACATGAATCCTACCCAACATACAGGAAAACAAACAATAATATTATTATTGATCTGCACTCCATTAGATCCGAAAAATGATTTGGTAAACTACTGTTCATTCAGATGTTCTAAAAGATACAACTATTAGGACCCCACCTACTACTAAAATTAAAAAGAGGATTTTTGAAAATCACAAGTATAAAGTAATAAAGACGTAACACCTACTTAGCCCGATTCACATAACACTGGGCTACTGTTAACTTGTTAAGTAACCCTTTTCTCCTTTGAAGTATTATTCAGTTCTATTGATTTAGTCTAGTTTGGTACAGCTTTATTTTTAAAAAGAATTAGTTTATATCCGAATTTTTAGATTTTACAGTGTTTGGTAAATGAAAGAAAAACAGTTTTTTTTTTTTAAATTATAGGTCACTAGCAGTAGGTTTTAGAAGTAACCTGAATTTTTAAAAATTCAGCTTTTAAAAACAGCTGTCACTAAAAACACTAGAAATTAATAAATTTTATCTTGACAACACTTTTAAAACTAATATTTACCAAACACAAAACTGTTTTAATTCACAGCTAATTATTTTCGCAGTACAACAACAACAATTTTTTTTAAATCACAGCAATATCAAACTAGCCCTTAAACAGTGCCGGCCAAGTCAAGTGGTAGATTATATTGCCCCCAAATCTACTATTTTGTGAGAGTTATAACTCTTAGGGCTAGTTCGGGATTGCTGCGACTTTATAAAAAAAATTGTGTCTGTTATATTGTGAATATAATCAGCTGTGAATTAAAACAGTTTTCTGTTTGGTAAATGTTACTTTTGAAAGTGTTGTCAAGACATACAATATTATTTTTCTGTGTATTTATTGACAACAACTTCTGAAAGCAAAATATGTTGTCATTAACCTGTATTTTTTTTAAATAAAAATTGCTTTCTTTAAATTACCAAACACAATAAAATCTAAAAATTTAGATAAACACTGATTTTTTCAAAAGCAAAACTGTATCAAAGTATGCCTTAGAATGTATAAAACACATTAATATCATGCCCGGTCCTGGCAATGCGCTGGCACCGGGGCCCAGGGCTGAAGGGGGTCCTTTTTTTTTTTTTTTCATTTGTTATACATATATATATAGGTGTAATTAATATAATAAAAATATGAAACCACAATTATAGGGTTCCACGAATCCTATTGTCATTCAAGTTCTCTCTTCTCCTCATTCTTTGCGTCTTCTTAATTTATTTCTCAAAGAAAAAATCTTCTTTTCAGTCTCTTCTTCTCTCTCAAACTCTTTATTTCTGATTCTTCTCTCAAATTCAAATACACATTGTAGCAATAAAAGAGCTTGATTGGAGATTGATGTTCGTCATAACCAAATTTTTTTTTGTCTTCTCTCTTTATAAATTACTCATGATCCTTAAAAAAATTTCATCCTCTCTCAATTTCACATCTCCTCTCACAATCCAGTTTTCAAAGACTGAATATAAAGTTACTATAAATATCACATCTTCGAATTCTTCTTTTTGGGTTGAAAAAGGTTGCCACTACCAGAAGAAAGGCTTTAGCCGACGAAAATAAAAAAACCAGCCCGACGAAATTTTTTTTCGTCGGCTAATTTAAAATTTTCGTCGGCTATGGTCAACTTTAGCCGACGAAATTAATATTTCGTCGGCTGAATAATTTTTTTCGTCGGCTATAGTCTGTGAACTTTAGCCGACGAAATTTTAAAAGTTTAGCCGACGAAATTTTTAAAAGTTTAGCCGACGAAATTTTTAAAAGTTTAGCCGACGAAATTTTTAAAATGTTAGCTGACAAAAAAATATAATTTCGTCGACTGAAGTGCCTTATATTTGCAGATCTAGACAACAACTCATCTGAGAAAAAAAAACTATACGTAAAACCTTCAAACGCAAAAAAGTCGTGAAATAAGATATGACCAGAATGATGAAATACGTCTACGGTTGAAAAATCACAGTATTCCGGTAAAGTCTCGGTGCCGATAGTTGACTTACCCTTATTATTCACTATGCTGCAGATTTGGCATTTGGTGTCTGATTGACTATTGTGATACCTTTCCGAAAGCGTAACGGCGCTACGAGTCAAACTCATCGCTTATGCCATGATGTATAGGCTTTTTTGGCCATCCGAGTCCGTTTAGGGCTTCAAAATGTAGTTTTCTTATTTTCGATTAGAGTTGACTGTTTCGATCGAGCCCTTAACGTTGTCGAATCCAGTTGAATTTTTTATCATAGACATCTTTCATCATAATGATCATATCTAACAGTCGAATTTTGGTTTGTGAATTTTAGTCATCGGAATCACAACATGTCTACTATTTACCGTTATTCGGGTTTATGGGGAGCCCTATCGTCGGAAGGTAAATGTCTCAAAATTTTTATATGGCCAGTTGCGTCTCATCTACGTGAGAGTTTTTTGTGTGGAAGGTTTGACCAAACTACGTAATATAGAGGGAGATATGAGCGTTTTTGTGTGATAAGTGACGATGGATTATGGTTGACCGTTTTGATCGAGCCCTTAACTTTGTCAGATCTAGTTGAATTTTTTACCATAGACATCTTTCGTCATAATGATCATATCTGACGGTCGAATTTTGGTTTGTGAATTTTAGTCATCGGAATCACAACGTGTCTACTAATGTTGTATAACTTGTTTAGTAGGTTATACAACTTTGTGAACCAACTCTACATAGGAAGCAAAATTATTAAAAATCTCGTGAAATAAGATGTGTTCAGAATGGTGAAATACGGCTATGATTCAAAAATCACGTAAATCGGTAAACTCTATTTGCCGATAGTAGCGGTCAACTCTATTTACCGTTATTATTCCTTATGGGGAGCCCTATCGTCGGAAGGTAAATGTCTCAAAATTTTTATATAGACGGTTGCGTCTCATCTACGTGAGAGTTTTTCGTGTGGAAGATTTGACCAAACTACGCAATATAGGGCGAGATATGAGCGTTTTCGTGAATTTATAGACTTTAGCCGACGAAAATATATGAAAAGTCGTCGGCTAAAGGTAAAAAAATTTCAAAATTTTTAGGCGGTAAACCAAAGTTGGAGGAAAAATTTTCAAAGGACTTTAGCCGACGAAAATATATGAAAAGTCGTCGGCTAAAGTCAAAAAATTTTCAAAATTTTCAACCAAAATTTTTTGGCGGTCAACCAAAATTTTCAAAAGAGTTTAGCCGACGAAATAAAGAATTTCGTCGGCTAAAGTTCTTTATATAGGCGAAGATGAATGGTAAGAAGTCTATTATCTGCCAGATTTTCTTCTCGGCCTAGCTCCGCCGTCAAGCCACCGGAGACCGCCACACTTGTCCCAAAAGCTTCGCCGTCGTCTCTACTTCATTGCTGGATAGGTGGTGCATCGAGTGGCGCCGTCGTGAGGGAAAAATCGAGCTCCAAAACTCCGCCGGTTCGGATTCGGTGTCGATCGAATTTCTCCTTCCTTAGGTCACCATTTGGTGAGTTCTATATATGGATAAGTTGAGTTTGATTAGTACTACATTCCCCAAGAATTTGGTAGCTCGATTCGGTGTGTGTGAAGAGAATCGAAGATTTGAAGTTTTTAGGGTTTAAAATTGGGGATTTTTATATTTTCAGTCGATTGACCTGTTTAGGTTTAGAATTGAGCTTCGACTTCTTCTAGAAAGTTGTTCGAAATGTTGAGAGGAAGATTCTATCAAATTTTGGTCGTGATTGGAGGTGGCCGAAAGTTTCTGCAGTTTTTTTTTCAAAACCCAGCAACTTTAGCTGACGATATTTAAATACTATATTCGTCGGCTATAGTTATTTTTTTAGTTTTTTAATAAGGTTTAGCCGACGAAATATAGTATATTTCGTCGGCTATAGTTATTTTTTTAAAATTTTTATAAGGTTTAGCCAACGAAATATAGTAAATTTCGTCGGCTATAGTTATTTTTTAATTATTTATTACACACTTTAGCCGACGAATATCTTAATTGTTTCGTCGGCTAAAGTCTAA
>NC_020496.1:34494691-34495688 GCF_000184155.1 Fragaria vesca subsp. vesca | reverse complement strand
AAAGTCATCACCGACGACCTTTCCCACGACACTATAGCCGACGAGCCTTCGTCGGCTAAGATCTTAGCCGACGAATTAAGATAACAGGCCGAACGTAAAATTTTTCGTCGGCTAAAGTGCTTGTCCTGGTAGTGTGCTTTGAATCTCCTTTATTCTTTCTTTTTTTTCCTTTCTGACATTGCACTTGACTAGGTTTGGAACCCCGAAAAATTGGTATTTTTTGAATTTTTTTTTCAAACAAAAAAAAATTTATACAAAGGGCACATTTATTTTTCCTGCACTGGGCCTTGGATCCTTCAGGCGGTCCTGATTAATATGTGACGTTGTTTATACTCACTGAAGATCTTCAAAACTCTTCAATTCGGAAGGGAATATTCTTGCTAAGTATCTCGATTGCTTACCTAAGAACTTCTAAGAAGCAACAAAGAGTGATGAAACGACTTTAGGTGAGTCTACCCACAATATACAAGCTTATTCAAACAAAAAAGATATAAAATCTTGAGTTTTGCACTCTGAAAATGGAAGGTAAGTAGTTCGAGAAAGTTGTGAAGTTGATTTCCCGGCAAAAGTATTTCCAATTTATTTTGGTGCCTAGAATACTTGATGGGATTTATTACTTGTTTAAATGGACGGGGGAGTAGTAGTAAAGTAGCAAATGCGTAGCATCGATTCATCTCACTACCATCCTAAGTTTATCGACCCTGAATGCATGGATAAATAGGTCGCAGGGTATTCTTTCCAAGAATGCTACATATTGCTATCGATGTATACCATTCCATGACAACAGCATACCAATGAAAAAACCCAAAAAGTACTTAACAAACTCCAGCTAGATAAGTTGAGAAATCAAATGAGCATTAGATTGTCCAAGTGGCTAATTTCATGGAGAGTGTGACACTGTGACAAAAGCTACCATGAAGTTACTACAATAAACTCAGACCAAAAAAAAAAGTTACTACAATAAACATTGGTTGACCGTTGATGTAAAGAAAAAAAA
>NC_020496.1:34487594-34494671 GCF_000184155.1 Fragaria vesca subsp. vesca | reverse complement strand
GGGTGGGGGGAAGTGAAATGTCAAAAGCCCAATAATCAGTTTGGGCCAGGCCAGAGGTGAGGAGGTGATGAAAAAACCAGAGGTGAGGAAAAAACCAGAGGTGAGGAAAAAATATAAAGAAGGGGGCATTCCGAGAATTGAACTCGGGACCTCTCGCACCCTAAGCGAGAATCATACCACTAGACCAAATGCCCTTTATGTTCTTTGTGGCCACAAAAATTTTATATACCCTTTCTCGAAAAAGATAATGGGCTTATAAATGTAACAATCACTGTAAGCACTCTGTTTTTGGGCTTAATAATAACTTCGAATTAATCACCCAAACTGGTCAAAGGTAAGCTCGAGTAGCGAAGTAGTATGGTGGACAAATGATCAAGAATATAGGATAATAGGGATTTATGTGCCAAACGGTTGATCACTACCAATTTGATCTCGCAAATACAATTAAATTCAAACGATATAAATCCCATGGTCGTGATATTGACAAAATTAATTTAGAGACAGACTAAATTACTATAGAGAAGCTTAGTAATTGAGGCTCCGCCACTCGGCCGGGACAAAAACTTTTTGGAAGGTTCCACACCCTCATGAAGCTGCCGCAATTTGGTATATGGCAGAGCAATATATTTTGGTATAATTATTTTTCAACTTAGGGGGGTGTATTGTATTTGGATTCATACAGACTTATTTTAATCAATTGACTTTTTGAAAAGTCTATAGACTCTTTGAAAAGTTCATAGACTTTCACTGATTTCTTAAAACCATCGATTTTTAATCACAGACTTTAACTGATTTCTGAAATCTACAGATTTCATATGAATGACTTATGTAGATTTCTTAATACTTACAGAGTTACATAAAAGGAAAAAAAATAAAGATGCAATGACAAACACATAATGACACCGATTATAAGTTTAGTGCTCATCTATTTAATTTCGATGCATACCGTTGTAATATTTGATTGAAATACATAAACGTAAGTAACAAAAAAAAACTAATATTAACTTAACTAACATGCATACTTATACGTTAACCAAAGACACATATTCTAAAGTGGGACATTAGATGTTCACAGTTTAATTCATGTACGCTAATATAATAATATATGATCATGTGGTTCTAATATCAAGAGTTAGTATATAACATTTAGGTTATCGAGGGTTCCAAGCATTACAATTGAAATACAACAAAATATTAACATTCAAAAAACATTGAAAAGAATAGGTAGAATAGAACATTGATAGCACAAAATATTATAAAAAAGAAAAAAAAATAGATGTATTGTAGGATCAACCTATTCACATGTAAAGAGAAAGTCTATCGTAGACTTTTCCAAATCTTTGCTTTAGTGGATGGAAAAATATTGGAGTTTGGTGTGTGTAATTTACACTACAAAGTCCACAATTATCCATGAGTTATTAATTCCATAAGTATGAATGATATTTTGAATACATCTGAACTTCTATTCATTTTATAAAGTCTTAATTGAATACCTCTGAACTTTGGTGGAATTCATAATGATTTTTTAAAATCTAGTTGAATACACCCAGACTTTGATAGATTTTTAAAAGTCAGTATTGAATACACCTAGACTTTCAAATTCCATAAACTTCTTTAAAACTTCCACTAATTCCATATACAATACACCCCCCTTAGTCATTTATTTGTTTTGATTAAGAGAGCTCTAGAAGATTTGACTTTTCTGATATTCTTCTTGGTAATTAATAAGGTTACAACTTAGTCACAATGCAAAGAGAAATACTATTGGACATTTAACTTACTTGTTTCGTTCTGTGGTAAAATTGAACACAAAACTTTTCTGATATTCTTCTTGGTAATTAATAAGGTTACAACACTAAACTATATATAGAACACAAAACTTTTCTGATATTCTTCTTGGTAATTAATAAGGTTACAACACTAAACTATATATAGAAGAGGTTAAGTGAGAAACACTTCATCGCACATACTTCTCTTTCACACACAAGACTAACCCTAAAGAAACAAGGCAACACAACTGTGTAGCACTAAAACCGAAATCACCATGCTCATGTTGTTGTTGTTGCTGCTGCTGCTTTAAGAGACTGCTGCTGCAGAAGAAGAGACCAACAACACCATGCATCCCAACCATATCTGTCATACACTCACATATATCTCACCCATGTTCCGTAGCAGCTATACTAGGTTGCATACGAGAGCCATACCTCCAATATTCCTCCAATACGTCCAAATTTGTATCCTATATTTCTAATCAAAACTTTGTTTATATTTGGCTCTTAAAAAACCAAGTTTGTGTTCTTCAAAAAAAACAAAAAACAAAACAAAACCAAGTTGCGAGAACACCGGCAAAGACCCTTTGCCTAATTGCTGAACTAGTCTCCAGTCCTCGATCTCTTACTCTTATTAACGATTATTATTTGGTTCAGGAGTATAGCTACGGAACTCCTATCCCCAAAGGCCAATCATCAAGTAAACCGGCCCCATGAGAGGCGCTAATCAAAGTAAAACCGTAGTACTGTGTGTACATAACGTACATGAAAAGAACTTTAATCTAATTTAACTATATTTCCACAGTTGTAATTAATAATTGCTTTAAGATTTTGAAAAGGTCAAAATGACAAAAAATTACGTACGTCCGTATGTACCATTTTCCAAATCCCACATGTCAAAATACTTGATAAAAATACAGTATGCAACAAATTCTGGAATACAAATGATGATGATCTTGCAAAAACATACATATATATAGAGTCAAGACACTGTGCGAGACAGCGAGAGTGTATTTTTAACGCGTGGAAACTATAATAATGAAAAAACATGCACCATCCCTTTTAGAGTAATTTTAAATACGCACCCCTAATCTCTTAATACACATCCCTTACTTAATACACCACTCATCTAGTTTTTCATTTCAATATTATACTAAATACACATCCCAAATTGCCTAAAATACCCTCAATATCTAAAACTAATAATAATCTGTTATTTAATATAATTATTATATATTTACTATTTTATAACTCTCTTTACGTATTATTTTTTATTTTCTGTTAGATTTTTTTAATCGGGTTAGAAATTTTTTCTTGATATTTTTCAATTTATAATCAAAAGAGTAATATTATATTCGAAATCCAAATCTCCAATATCACATCAATCGGCTAGAATTTGAAGAAAAAAAATATTGAACATACATAATTTTTTCAAAGTTAAGAAACTAGTAAAAGTACAATAGCATAAAAACTAGTCTTTAGTCTGCAGGATAAAAACTAAAGTTGATAAAAAAAACCAAATAGATCGGTAAATAGTACATGTGATTACGACTGTAATCAAAATTCAGGTGATGAATTTTGGAGAAGAGGTTTTTATTTCTTTTCTCTTGATGCATAATAATAGTGGAAAAGAGTTAAGGTTTTAAGGAAGAGGAAGTTTTCTTTTTTCCCCTAATAATTGATGGATGTTTTTGTAATTAAACATATCTATCAAATGTGATGTGAAATATAAAATAATAGGGGTGTGTATTAAGAAATTAGAGGCGTGTATTTAAAATTTCTCTCCCTTTTATTCTTTGAAGACTGCATATATAAATATACTATATTCAATCATGGGGCAGATATGTGGCACCTAGAATTATAATTAATATTATAACTTGAATTTTATTCATTAGATTTAATCGTAATTAACGGTTGAGATAAGTCTTTAAAACTAAACAATTTGCTTTTCTTTTCTTTTCTTTTAATTTAAATCAATTTAGGTATCTTTCTATGAATTTAGAATACAATTAATACGGATTAAGAGGGTGTTAATTGACTTCCTATTGAAACTCATCGTCCTCTTTTGTTTTTCTATTGAAACTCATCTATTTGAAAGAAAATGAGACAAAAAAATATATCAGATCACATTCGAAAATTGGCCAAGTTTCAATCTTCTCTACCTCTTTCTCATCTTTTTTTTTTCATCAGGATGACAAAACTAAATCAAGAGATTCAGCATCTTCTAATTGAAATTAATCGCTATAGATGATCGAGTACTTTGATATATAAATTGACTCCCATTTTAATGGTTTCTCTGCTCATGATTACCTTTTTTTTCAGGGAAGATATTAATCCTTACTTATGACTATCAATGGGAAACCATTAAGGCATTAACTCCCTCTTAATCGTATTCTAAATTCATAGTAGGTAATCACCCATTTTTATTGTGTATTTAATAGAAAGATGGAAAAATATCCTAAATTGATTTAAAGAAAATGATTTAATTTTTTATGACTTATCTTAACCGTTAATTACTCTTAGATCTAATGGATGATATTCTAGTTATAATATTAATTATAATTTTAGATGCCATGGATTTGTCCGCTTCAATCATATAACTATATATATTCCAAAAGCTGAGGCGTTGGTCGACTCGATCTTATATATGCATGCATGGTTTCATTTCCCTTGACTAGTTGGTTCTTCAAAATCGATCTCAACAGTGGTTACATGATCATCTTTTTTTGCAGGAAATACCTGATCAAGATGTGAATGCTAAGACATGAAAGAAGGATCGATCGTGTATAGTAATAACTTATAACCCAAGTTATTTTGGGGCATGATCCATCGATCTAGCTAGTGGAATGAAGTAGATCGATCAGCTCAATCTCCGGCCATCTGGAAGTCGATGCAAGTGGGTTATATATTAGGATGGCTTCTAATATATTGCAATGGAGTTCCGATCGAGTTGCAGCTGGTTTGAAAGAGACGCAGTACAATAATGCAGTTAATTGAACTTAAAGAGTTTGGATTCGTCCGTTTCCGTTGACAACGGTTGATAGCAATAGGAGTGTCATCTTATGGAGAAATTTTAGGTTTTTAATATGTTAATGAAGTCTCCGGTCTCCACTTTGATCTCGCTGATTAAGAAAAATGATTTGTGTAGATTTTTAATTAGAAGATATATCATGTTTTGGAATCAAATTTGCCAACCAACACCAGTTTTAGTCATGTATGACCAACCAATCAAAAAAAAGAGAGAGAGCAAAGAGAGCAGAGAGAGAGAGTGAGAGTTGATTGGCTGGTCATACATGACCAACACTGGTGCTGGTTGGCAAATTTGATTCCTCATGTTTTACGCTCAAGTTCTCATTTGTAAGTGATTAATAAAAAGTCTTTATATATCGAGTTCTAGAAATAGGAGAAAGTATTTGCAAGCTGAATTGTGATGGTTTTGTAGTGATTCTATACAATTCCCTTCCAGAAGGGTATCCCGTTTTGAAATTAAAATGTTCACCTCCTTATTTCGCTCACTTTCAGGTCGTATTTCCACAACTCCACATTTCAGTGTCTAAAACACAGTGTGTAAATCATTTTTGCAAAGTTCTAACATGTATTTTGACAATCAAAGCCACACATTCCCTAAATACCTACCCACATATGAATCCTACAAAAAATTAGCCAAAATGAAAAATGTTTAACCATTTGATTAGCACAATATTCGTTTTAATTTTATCTAACGGCCTACAATTGTTTAAGTCAATTTAAATGACCAAATGATTACCAAATGTTTATGGAATTAGTTGATATTTTGTAGACATGTTTCTTGCATATAAATATACAGGATCAACAGTTGAGATCGTTAAATGAAGTCATCTATTAATGTAAAATAGTAGAAATCCTCAAATTCTTAAAGTAAGGAGGTTCTCTTTAGATCCTCCATATATATATATATATATATATATAGTCCCTATCCAGAGCGAAGCTTCGTTCTGAAATTAAAGTGTGAAGTTCTTTATTTGACACATTTTTCGGTCATATTTCCACATCTCCACCGTTCAGTTTATTGATATTAATGTATATGTATAGATCATTCATACAAAATTTCATTCAAATTGATGATCGTTTAGGTACCGAATTAGGTTAAATAAATGAACGAACCATAAATATGTCTAACCAGAACTGTTTGTGTAAATCACAATTATGAACACCCAAACGATCATCAAATTTGATGAAATTTTGCAGAAGTGATCTATGCATTTGGTTCTACAAACTGAACGGTGAAGATGTGGAAATATGACTGAAAAGTGTGTCAAATAAGGAACTTCACACTTTAATTTCAGAGCAAAGCTTCGCTCTGGATAGGGACTATATATATATATATATATATATATATATATACAGCCCGGATCAGGAGCGGATGTCCGCACCACCCTTAAAGTGCGGACGTCGCCGATTTATCCACCTTCAGGGCGTCGACAACGACGCTTCTCTTGCTGAACGGATAATAGACCTTGATAGTGAGCTTCCTTTTGCCAGTGGACTCGCTGGCTACAAGTTTGCAGCCAATCTTGATCGAATAGCCCCAGTTGCTGCCCAGAGCTCCGATCCCGATCTCCTTGACCTTCTTCTTCATGTCAACGCCATCCCGAAGGCATCTGGTGTTCATTCGGCAAGAGAAGCGCCGCCATCGACACCTTGAAGGTGGAGAAATCGGCGACATCCGCATTTTAAGGGTGATGCGGACGTCCGCCTCTGACCGGGGCTGTATATATATGAAAAATATATGTATGATCAAGAGACTTTGAGATCCATATGTCAGGTTTTAGCGAAATTTCTCATTTGTAAGTGCTCAAGAAGTCTTTATCGAGTTTGAAAGTTTGCAGGCTCAATTCTGATGGTTTTGTGCTATTGAACTTGATCATATATTAGAGTCGGTGTCATAAAACGAGACTTTGAAATCTCATTCATACGCGACGTTAAAAATAAATTTGAACAAGTCAAGTAATTCTAATTGATGAAGCTCAAGTTTAATGAAACAGCGTTAGGTCTGTCGCAGAGGGATTGTCATTTTACAGATGAAAGAGCTATCACGACAAAGATATTAGGTAATTTCATTTTCGAGGAAAGTGCCATAATATAAATAAGAATAAATTTCAGTTTACCCCCCTGAACTTTAGGTCTAAAATCAGTTCGATACCTCATCTTTTTTTTTAATCAGTTTCATCCCTAAACTTTCAAAATGACATCAATCTCGATCAAAATAACTAAAATAGCCCTTGTTAATCTTTTTACCTCAATTTTTTACCCTCTCTCTCTCTCTCTC
>NC_020496.1:34452309-34487574 GCF_000184155.1 Fragaria vesca subsp. vesca | reverse complement strand
GATCCCAAGTTCTATGTTCCGCTGCAGAACTAACCATCTGGGATCGTTTATCCTTGCAGGCAATATGTCCAAGCAATGAGAACCTACAGGCATATATGCAAGCACCTTTCAAATATCATCAATCATTCCATTTATTCAGAGAAACTCAATAATTGCCATTGATTAATTACCTTGAGATGTTGTCACGGCTACTACGCTGGGCGATATATTTGTCAATACCCTGTTATAAAAGCAACAAGGAGCTATATTATACTGAATCAAGTGAAATGATAATGAGCATGTATATCGAAACTATTGAAGTTACCCGGCAGCACTAAAAGGATCACGGCGGCCATTTGAGAAGATGATGTTACTGGCAAACTTCTCCAAGGTCATCCTTATATGCTACGTTATGAACATTAGAAGAAAAAGAAAAGAATAAATTTCAGTTTACTCCCTTGAACTTTAGGTCTAAAATCAGTCCGATACCTCGTCTTTTTTTTAATCAGTTTTATCCCTAAACTTTCAAAATGACATCAATCTCGACTAAAATGACTAAAATAGCCTTTGTTAATCTTTTTACCTCAATTTTTTACCCCCTCTCTCTCTCTCTCCCTCTCTCCCGGCCCCCCCATTACCGCCCAGCTCCGACCACATGTCCGGCGGTAGCCCCTCCTCCTCCCTGTCTCTCGACGATGCCGGAAAACCAGCTCAAGCGTCGCCACTGTGAACACCCAGAAACTGCTATGGGCACCCATATATGGACACCCAGCTTGAGCTGGTTTTCCCCTGCTTGTGCTTCCCCAAGCTCCCACCAAAGCCCTGCCTCTTCGCTGGAGCCGCCTCCCCAGAGCTCCGGTACACGCCGCCTGCAACTCCGTCTCCCGCAAATTCCGCACAGTTGAGAGGGCCATGCACGCCTCCCTCACGCTCTGCGGCAACGCGCGCGACCTCCACCTGATCCCGACCTGCTTCTCCTCCGTCTCCGACCTCGACCTCTCCCTCCTCTCCCCTTGGGGCCACGCGCTGCTCTCCCCCTCCGATTCCTCCACCGACCCCGCCCTCCTCGCCCATCGCCTGCGCCTCGCCTTCCCCGTCGTCACTTCCCTCACCGTCTACTCCTGATCCTCCACCGTCGAGATCGTCTCCAATCTTTGGCCGCATTTGTGCCGCGTCACGCTCTCCTCCGGTTGTCGACGAGGTGGTAAGGAGGAGGTGGAGGCTCGATGGCGACGATGGCCGGGGGAGGAGGAGGGGCTGCCGCCGGGGCCCTTGCTGGTGGTAGGGTGGATAAATAGGGGCGGTAAGTGGGGGGGGCGGGGGAGGAGAGAGAGAGAGAGGGTAAAAAATTGAGGTAAAAAGATTAACAAGGGCTATTTTAGTCATTTTGGTCGAGATTGATGTCATTTTGAAAATTTAGGGATGAAAATAATTAAAAAAAAAGAAGAAGGTATCGAACTGATTTTAGACCTAAAGTTTAAGGGGGTAAACTAAAATTTATTCTATAAATAATAGAGTTCCTGTTGCAAAATTATGAGGCCTTGACACATATGGACATGATCAATAAACCGACTAAGCTTTAGTTGAACTATTATCCAATAAGCTTAATACATACATAAAAAATCACTTTTTCTCGAAGAGATTATAAAGAACCTATTCGAATGTTATGTAGACATTAGATTAGGAGAGCAATTTGTTTTGATTTTTTTTTGAAAATAAATTTGTTTTATATGCTTATTTATATCATTATAAAATATTGAAAAGACTTTAAAAGTAAATCATCAAAATTGACCGATGCTTACAAAGTCATAAACTTCAATAAGCCACGCGGTGGTTCTCGTGAGGGAAGCAGTGCAGCACATCAAGAACTCAATGCAATTATGCGAAGATAGGCGGCCGGCATTAAACTGTAGACAATGAAACTCAACTTGTTTGAATAATATCCCCTAATTCATACTTGGTTCATACTTTGATTACAAATTTGACGTTTGACATGACCACCCCCTTGAACATGGACTTTTTCTAAATATTATTAATCTAATTTCTTATATATAGTCATCTCGATCGCTCTGGATAATAACATTAATTCGGTTGCGAAGTTAATCTAACCCCATCGTCTGAATTGGAGGGAGAACTGCATCAAATTGTCAAAGCTTGGTTTCTTACAAAAAAAAGTCATATTCGACCATCTCCACCATAAAGTTTTAGACATTAACAGTCAGTCGGTCCAATCTCATCATCATCAATCAGAAGAAGAAGAAGAAGAATAAGAAGAAGAAGAGGACAAGGCCGTTCTAGTTACGACGGCTTCATGGCAGCAGCCAGCGCAGGCACCTCTCTGGAATACACACCGACATGGGCTCTTGCCACTGTTTGCTTCTTCTTCATCTCCGTCTCCATCTTGCTTGAACACTTGATATTCCTTCTTGTTTCAGTGAGTTGCATGTAGTCTGTTTTTGTCACCATAAAATTTTCTAGCTTCATCATTTGGGTATTGAAAGATTGATTCTTGTTCTTGCAGTGGCTCAAAAGGCATAAGAAAACCGCTTTAACTGATGCTGTTGAGAAGCTCAAAGCAGGTACAGCTGCTTCATTACCAGTTTAGAAACGGAACCCAGTTTGTAATCTATGTGAACATAAGATCATTTGGGTTTATAATTATTTTGTTTATGTTGCAGAGTTGATGCTTCTGGGATTTGTTTCACTTTTATTGGCGGTGACCCAAGATAGGATAGCGAAAATATGCATACCTGAAAAGGTAGGAAACATAATGCTTCCATGTCGGAAATACGTGAATGAGACTACCGAAGTTGAGACTGTTGAGCACTATGTCAACAAATTTGCCGGAAACCTTAATTCTTCCAGTGCACATGTCATGTTTGAAGAAATGCTCCGGCGAACGCAGAGAATACTTGCCGAGGAGGAGGCAGAAGCTGTTGAGGATTATTGCGGTGATGTATGTACTTCATAATCAGTTGATTTTGATGATGATTTATGACGGTGATCGTTGATTCAGATGAGACTAATTTGCAGGGAAAAGTTTCGTTAGTGACGAAAAACGCGCTTCATCAGCTTCACTTGCTGATCTTTGCGCTTGCGGTTATGCATATTGTGTATAGCGTTCTAACCATGGCTTTGGGCAGGGCTAAGGTAATGTTCATTAGTCCTATGCTAAGTCGTTATAAGCTTTACATGTAATTTGATCATTCAAATAACTTCTGGGTACTTAATATCGTGTTGAATGTACAGATGAGGCGCTGGGAAGCTTGGGAGGAAGAAACTCGAACAATGGAGTACCAAGTTGCCAATGGTATGTATTTAGTTAGGACAGGGATCGGAACTAATCAAGTTTTGGGTGCCAATTCAAAGACCCTCTTCCCTTTTTCATCTTCTTTTACATTTCCACCATCATAATGCATAGTAAGGTCAGATGAGCTCTTCTTGTTCATTCTTTGTGGACCATCTTCGATCATAAGAAAACAATATCTGGGTTAGTCTAGTTTCCTAAATTCCAAAACATATGGTTTGTTTTCTTTAGAGAAACAGTTTGGTACAACAGAAAAAGGTGTCAATAAGAGTTGCGTCAAACTCCATTCAAATCATGATTATGCTTCATGCAATAAGTGGAAGGGAAGGAATTGATGTTTGATTCCAAATCTGGTTTTTTTAACAAACTTCTTCTATTCTAGGGTGAGGCGACTGAGTCTGAAAAATTAGATGTCTTAGAAAGACTGCTGCGTGTTATTATATTTCAAACATTATATAAGGCCCCCAATTTAAATATACGGCAAATGGCTGTAAAGTCTTTGTATTATATTGGGGGGCCTGAGCCACCTGGAGTTGGAATGTCTTGCACATGAGCTTCGGCTCCATATGATTAACTTTGGCAATGTTTATTACTTTTGTTTAAACCGTTATACCAATCTTTGGCGGTAGATTTCTTTGACCGTGACTGGTTGAAAAGGGACTATTTCTGAGCTTTTCTGAGACGTCATGCATTAGTGAATATCTCTGTCATAGTCTATGGCTATGCACCTAGTTAGCTTTTGACACTCAAACAAGAAAATTAAACCAAATTTTATACTGGAATTGTTCTCGAACTTCCTATTTTTCTCCCTTAACTTACGGGGATGTATTCAATCTTAATATGTCAGCAGTATGACAAAACGTATCCCAGAAAAGTATGCAGAACTTCTAGATACTTTGCACCTTATAGCAGAGGCTGCAGAGCTTATGTTCTAATGCCCATTGTGTTTTTTTTTTTCTGTGGAAGTTACAATTAACAGTCATATATTGATCCTGACCTTAAAGATTCAAGATAAGAAATAAGGAACTGAGCTGTATACTTTTAGTTACTAATCCACATTCATTTGCAGATCCCAATCGATTCAGACTTACAAGACAAACAACATTTGGAAAACGGCACATGAATTCGTGTACAGAGACTTCATTTCATCTCTGGCTGGTGAGTACCTTTGATCATCTTCAAGCTGGAATTTACTTGCTTAAATCTATGAGGACATTTCTAATGACATGGTTTTGATCGACTGTGAATTGGAGCAGAAATGCTTTTTCAGGCAATTCTATAATTCAGTAGCAAAAGTTGACTACTTCACCATGAGACACGGTTTTATATCGGTAAGGAACTTAATGGTGTGATGTGAAAAGTCTTTTCAACAGAATCAATTAAGCCTCTGATCAATGAATCTTTCTGCAGGCTCACCTATCAAACAGGCACAACAACTTTGATTTCCAAAAGTACATACAACGATCCTTGGAAGAAGATTTCAAGACATTGGTTGGGATCAGGTTTTTCTTTGTATTTATCATGGAAAATTACACGGTTTTACATCTTTCATTCCAATCATTATTATTTGGAAAATTAATGTGGTCTCGTTTTGTTTCCCCAGCCCTGCAATGTGGTTTGCAGTAGCCATTTTTATGCTGGTGGATGTCTACGGTAAGAATTCTTATTGCTTCTTCTTGATGATTTCCTGTAGTTTGTGTTAATTTGATAAAAATTAATTCATGGTATTTGTATGAACCTAACAGGTTGGCACGTATATCTATGGCTATCATATGTTCCACTCTTGGTAAGTACATTGTTGTGTGTTTAGACAAGCATATAGGCATATATAGATACCTGTGTTCCTGACAATGGTTAACTTTTCTTTTCTAGGTCGTTCTGGTCCTGGGAACCAAACTTGAATACATTGTTGCAAAGATGGCGCTTCAAATTAAAGAGCAGAACAATGTAATCATTGGAACACCTCTTGTTCGAGTAAACGATGATCTTTTCTGGTTTAAGAAACCAAGATTTGTCTTGATACTTCTACATTACACTTTGTTCCTGGTATGCATTCCTATATCAGAGTGAGAAAGTTTTGATTTTTACTTTATAAAATATGATGTGTAACTAACAATGCTGTTTTGGACCTTGTAGAATGCGTTTGAGCTTGCCTTCTTCGTTTGGGTTACCGTGAGTTTTTTCTTCCCATCCAAGATATCACTATCTTTGGTTTCATAGTCAGGAGTATAACAAGTCCCAATTTTGGTGAATTTCAATAATTTTTGCATAGCTTGTGACAGAGCATCCTTCTTGTGGTTTTTCTTAGGCCCAATTTGGATTTAAATCGTGCTACCACGAGCACACTGTGATCATTGTTACAAGAATTTTCTTAGCGTAAGACTACCAGAAACTTCTGATTTTTAATCATTCCAAAATTTATTTATGAGAGGAAATGTGGTTACAGATTCTTGATTGTAAATCCATTTGTTTTTTCAGAGTGACAACCCAAGTTCTCTGCAGCTACATTACTCTTCCACTCTATGCACTTGTGACACAGGTGAAGTATATCTGAACTATTGGTCATAGGCTCATAGCTATACAAATTACTGACCAGAAAAAGTTTTGATTTTCACCAAATGAAATTTAAGGTTCAAACTTGATTAATATCTGACTTATTTATATGCACACACAGATGGGATCACAATTCAAGGGTAAGATACTAGAAGATAACATGGCTGGCATTCTAAAGCAATGGCACGGTGATGTGAGGAGGAAAAGGAGGAAGGAAGAACGAGAATCACAATCGGCACGCACGTCATTTTCCGTGGAATGGAGCTCCATGAGGAACAGCATTTCTTCTTACATGAGACCAAGCCCTTCCAGACAAGGTGAAAATGCCGATTTTTCTAACAGATGGGACAACAAGGAACAGATAGTAGAATTAGAAGAAAGTTCCTCATCAAGGGGTCAGATAAGAAGTAGTGATTTTAGGACATGAGCAGTAGTGGTATCACAAAGCTCTGAGTTTATGGGAGGGTTAATGGCTGAAGGTCAGTTTCTCTGCGGACTCTGTGATGGCCACTTTGCACCCAATTACAGGGCAAATACATCATAGTATAGATGTGATGGCTGCCTGCTTCTATTGCCCCGGTTGTTTATAAATTGAGGATCATTACTTGCATTGTTGTGTATACAAAAATAGGCTCAGGACTTCAAAAGTTCAAATCCAAGCGTACTTCATGACCAAATTCATAATCATAATTCATTCATGGAATGCGTTATGTTTCTGGGTGTTAATCTATTGTCTATGGTTAAAATTATTGGAAAATGACCAATACATCAAAATTATATAGTGATACCATTGTGACCTGCAACTTTAGCTAGGAGAAAACTTGCGAGAAGAACATGATGCTAAAAGTGTCTGGGCTAGCTGTAGCCAAAAGTGGTTTTTGAACCCTTTTTTTTCAGAAGTGACAATTTTTCTTACGCTAACTCCACCAACTACATGTCTAGGTTTATAGCATGGTAGTTTAGATTCTTAGCTATTCAACCTAGTTCCCTAGCTATATACTCTCTTGTATCTTTCTATTTCTAATTAATGAGAATAGCAACTGTGTAGTCTCAAAACTTTGTCTTCCCCTCTTTACATTTTCTATATTTACTTTTCAATAAAACCATAATTTCTATTACTACATCCACATATACCTCGAACACCATATTATTATGATATAATATGTAATTTACATTTAAAATTAATTAACAATAAATAAAACGGCAAGTTTTTATAAACTCGTAAACAATGTCATATTTTTCCAACGTGAGATGCATATATTCTCATCAGGCTGAACTGAAACGAACACAACAAAAATCGGAAACAATAATTGAATCGAGCATCTGGGGAAGCTTGACACTGTAGCAGCACATCTAGTCACACAAGGATATGCTTTCCAGTCCTCGGATCCCACCATTGTGGGCTCTATGTTGGTTTTGACAATAGACATGTCATGAATATTTTTGTTTATAGTCATTACAAGAGATTAGTACCACTAAAGCAAGTTGTCTTCTTGCTTCTTAAACATGTGGATTTAACACACCACGACTTCTGACCACATCCCTCCAGTGTTCCAGGTTCGACCACTTTCCCACACTCATCGGCCTCTCACTGTTCTTCATTTTGTTCTTTCATTACAGCCACAAATCCCCACTATATATGAACTCTGATTTCTTTTGCCAACTCCCTCCCCTTCACTTTCTTCCTCTGTTCAATATGTCTAATAATTACTTGTGTCTGTTAGGAGCCATAGATAGTCTCTGGTTTCACCAAACTATTCTTTTCCCGGAACCAATTTCATTACTTGGCCCCAAATCCACTGAAACTCCTCAAGATTCCACTGCAAATAGTTCTTTCACGTACCCTAATTCATCCAGCATGGTCTCCTTGGCAGTTGCAGATGAAGAAGTCTCCTCAAATTTCTCAACCATGTTAGAACCTGAAATCCCATCACCGGCTACACCAGATTCACCAGAAATGAGTACTCCACAGGTAAAACCTCTTTACCAGTTGGTACTCTCAGAAATGGTTTCAATTTATTCTCTGTGAGGAATTTTCACCTTGGGGTTTGTAGCTAATGTTTTTGTAAACAATGACCAGGATTATGAGACCAAAAGACCAACAAGATTAGATATTGTGGCCAACAGATTGATGTTGATCCGCTCTCAGTCATCGTCCCCAATATCAAGGGATCAAAGAAGCAGTCCTCGGAAAAGCAGAACCTCCTCTGGCTTGTTAACAAGGAAGCTGGAGAAATCCATGAGCATGAGAAGCTTGGGGGAGCTAGAACTTGAAGAACTAAAGGGGTTAATGGACTTAGGCTTCACTTTCAAGAAAGAAAACTTAAACCCACGAATGATGAGCTTAGTACCTGGATTGCAGAGACTTGGAGTTGGAGGTCGTCATAGTCACAGTAAAAAGAGACAGAACTCTAGCGATGATGATGATGTTGTTGAAGTAGTTGGTGGTGGTGGTGATGAGGAAGGTGAAGTTGCGAGGCCATATTTATCCGAGGCGTGGCTTATAAAGAGGCCTGATTCGCCGCTGCTGAATCTAAGATTGCCAACCAGAGTGTCCTCTGCTGCTGACATGAAGAAGCATCTCAAGTCATGGGCCAGAACTGTAGCTTCTGAAATTCAACAGGAATCTTAATGTGAAGTATAGAATATAGATAAGAGGGAGGTTTAATTTTTTTTACCGACAGATTTTCAACTGTAAAAATGTCCTTTTCACTGTCAGTTAAAATGAAATTGCGAAGCTATAAATAAAAGAGTGCAAAGGCAAAGGCTAGAGCACTTGGTTTTTGTTCTCATTGTCGTTTTGATCTCGGAACGGAGGGCTACCAATCACTCAAAAGAGTTTTTGTTTTTGAAAGGAGGGCGTCAATCCATAATCCATTTAGTAAAAGTTACATGGAAAAAGTAGTTTACACCCTTAAGAGGGCTACGACAAAATTGAGTAATCCGTAAAAAGCCCTAATTAGACTAAAAACCAAGATACAACAAGACAAAAGGCAACATAACATGCAACTAGAACTTAATAAACCCAAAGAAACTCAAGGTCGATTTCCTGACGATTTTAAAGAAGAAACCAGACCAGATTCAAGTACTTTCCAAACTTATTCATTAACATAGTGTGTACCATACGAAGGGAGCATCCAAGATTGCAACATAGACCATCTAGCCCAAACACCAAATAAGCCTAGGCCTAATAAAAGGCCTAATCATATCTTCTCTGGGCGCTGAATCTGCATTCTTGCCACCACCGTACCGCCACCTCCAATGCAGTGGCGTAGCTAGAAACTTTTTACAAGAGAGTCAAATTTTAGATAACTTTTCATATACCACATAAAATTCTAGATAATGGTTTCTTAGGCATAATAGTCATTCTAGAGCTATTATTGGGAATGAATTTGAAAAAATTTCAACAACAAAGAAAACAGGGCTTGAGATTTATAGTAGATTTGAACCATGTATAACTTAGTCCCATAATCTTAATTTATTTCGTATGGGCAGTAACAATTTTAGCTAATGCTAAATTATGGGAAATGCCGAAATGGAATAGAGACGAAGGCTGACATGCGACGACGATGTACGTAGTCTTGGAATATTAAGACAGAAAAATAAGAAAAAGATAGTTGAAAATAAAAATGAAGAAAATAAAATAAATACATGATAGGGTTTAGCCTTTTAGGTAGATTTGTAAGTGTTTGGCAGAAGACATCTATTATTTTTTAGTCCAGTGTTTTAAGAAAATAAATATAGATTGGCTTATATTTCTATCTTTGTCTTTGTGTCATAGGGGTCAAATATATAGTGTTATGATAATATGTATAATAAGATGTAAAAAATTCAACCAATGAGAAACATGGTAAAAAATTGAGAAGGGTCAATTGACCCCTTTGGCCCTATTGTGGCTACACCACTGCTCCAATGGACGGCCCTGCTCCCACCGCACCACAATCACTTACGCGTGTAACTAACGCTGCCACAACCAGTCAAATCCGCCTCCGCCAATCGCAAGTTGGGAAGATCACACCCCAAGATCACACAATGAGTAAAACTTCTATAACAAGTGCAAGGTATTGTTATAGAAGTTTTACACAAGGCTCTATATATTGTACGTTTTCTTCTTCACTATAATTATCATCATCTATGTATATACCCTTTGAGGATACGTGAATTTCCTTCAAGTGCGTCTTGATGCTCCAATATATGGTACTTTTCACACATAGCAAACTCATTGCGAAGCCATATTCCAAGAGAATGTACACTGTAGAATTATTCAAAACTTGTGCCGCAAGTTAAATTTTTGGTTTAAAGTGGCAACATTCCTAAACAATTTAAACCGAAAGTCAATCACTTATCTAAAACAATTGGTGGGCAACTCGATTATCAATGGAAAATTCGATCATTACTTGATTCATTAAACATAAACGATCAATCGTTACCTCTCCCGGCCACCACAACTTCTGCTATTTTATCAATCATATGCGAGTTTTCCATTCGAAGCTAATTATTTTCCAACTATACATCATGATCATGCAACATGATTTAGTGGCTAAGATATATTCATTGGCTTATTGAACCTAATCCTTGATTTAGTGGCCACTATTTTATTTCATGATTGATCGCCAACCCAAATTAGAGGCTAAATATATATTTAGCTTTCAGTGTAATTCATGTCATACGTATCAAATTAAAATCCTTCTTTTCCTTATAATATTTGTTGGACATTTCCTATGTATATGCTTCGATTCCTAGCAAATTATAGTTTGGTAGTTAGATTCTTGAGATCAACCGCAGACAAAATCCGCATCGTATGCATCATAGTACTTCATTAAAGGGCGCAAAATGAGCTTTAAGGACTTTGCATTTCCACGCCAAATCTTCTGCAACATTTGTTGTTCTGCTTCTTCTTGTTATTTTTATTCGTAAGGCTGGATTTGTAGCCCGCCCATCTTCAAGTGTTTGACGTATATTTTCATATTTGATCTCCACGTATCTTACAAGCTATTGGATATATCATCTATCTATTAGATTGCCACCCCAAAAGAAAAATATATGTTCTTCAACCGTCCATACTCGTGCATTATCTATTTTTGGACGGAAAGTGTTAGTAAGATATTAGGAGGGTTGTTTTTTTTTTTTGGTGAAAAGATATTAAAATGTAGAATAGTTCTTAATTTCAGATATGCTAAAATATGTAAGTGGGTGTTCGACAAATTTAGGCAATGATATGTGTAGCTATATATATGCATATATTTTAGCCAAAACCTATTAATTAAGTAATGAACATTTATGCTACTTCTATTAGTTCTATATGCTCTTCATCTCTATGCTACTTCCTGTAATGTCATCAACATGTTCCCTCGATCGATCGTAGACATAAAGGTCCTTTGCATTTGAGTTCTATAATTTTGTACCTGATACATATTCTACTATTGCCTAATAGAAGTTAAATGATCAAAAGATATCTAGTTGAATCCAGATACATAAATTGACATATTTGTTAATTGGTAATCAATTTCCAGATACATGTATTTGCTTAATGTATCATTTGAGTGGGTAATACTTTCGCGCGTGGTATATTTTGTCAAGAGGTCAAAGAAAATGGCTCGGTGGAGAGGCTCTGAATCCTTCTATGGTAGCTTGGGATTTCTATATAAAGGTCACACATAGTTGATGATTTATCCAAGAAGCCGAAGAAGAACTTGAGGCTTAAGAAAATGGCTTCCTATAACTATAAGGAGCACTCTTTGGTTTCAAGCTTCGTGATCACGTTATTTCTGTTGGTCTTGCAATTTCAAGTTGGTATGTAACCCTTTCTCAAATATTATATGCACTGATAAAATTTCGTTTCCAAATACTATCTGAATTTGAAGTTCTGAACTAGTGATCTTTATAGTACTTTTATTTGTACATTCAGAATGTCTAACAATATTATAATGGTACGCTAACGCAAAGAAATGCATGAGAAACCAATAAGGGTAATTATTTGCTTGGTTGGTTCAAATATACAGGTACAAGTGAGCTGCAACAGAACTATTATTCCCAGAGTTGCCCTAAAGCTGAAGAAATCATCAAGCAAGAGGTCACAAACCTATACAATGAACATGGAAATACCGCCGTCTCCTGGATCAGAAATCTCTTCCACGATTGCATTGTTGAGGTTTTAATTGATCGAGCTATATATTATGTGCCTCTTTATACCATAATTAGTTAATCAGTACACGCAATAACATTTGTTTTGGCTAATTTGTGCCCGGGCTGCATGCAGGGATGTGATGCGTCTCTGCTGTTAGAGGCGGCAGACGGCATCGAGTCAGAAAAGGCGTCGGATCGGAGCTTTGGGATGAGAAATTTTAAGTACGTGAACACCATCAAAGAGGCCCTAGAGAAGGAATGCCCTCTTACAGTTTCTTGTGCTGATGTTGTTACTCTTTCTGCAAGAGATGGCATTGTCATGGTAAGACTGCATCTGCATACATTCTTTCTTCTATTATCCTTATTAAGACCTTACCAGATAATTAGATTAATACTAATTAATATGGGTTTCCGTTAATGATGGTTGCAGTTAGGAGGGCCTCGGATTGAAATGAAGACGGGAAGGAGAGACAGCAAGGAGAGTCATGCAAAAGTGGTGGATGAGTCTATTCCTAATCACAATGATTCCATCTCCTCAGTGCTCTCTCGATTTCAATCGATTGGCATCGATACTGAAGGAACAGTTGCCCTTTTAGGTACGCACCAGTAATATAGAGTTCGTATCGATTAGCCTAAATGTTGATGACATCTATGATCATCGGAGTTATTTGTACTATATTAATCGATCATATCTTTCCATGTAAATTTTATTCATGCAGGAGCTCACTCCGTGGGTAGAGTTCACTGTGTGAACCTTGTGCACAGACTCTACCCTGCTGTTGATCCAACCTTGGATCCCGACCATGCTGCGTACCTCAAAAATCGGTGCCCGACTCCAAATCCTGACCCAAAAGCAGTCGAGTATTCAAGATTCGACCTCAAAACACCAATGATTCTGGATAACATGTACTACAAGAACGTCTTGAACCACAAGGGTTTGCTCATAATTGATCAGCAACTGAGTTCTGACGCAGATACGTTGCCTTTTGTGGAGAAGATGGCTTCCGATAACGGATACTTCTACGAACAGATTTCAAGAGCTATAGTTCTTCTGTCCGAGAACAATCCACTTACCGGAGACCAAGGAGAGATCAGAAAGGATTGCCGCTATGTGAACGACATGTTAGTCATATGATGTGTAAGGGCCGGTGTATGTGAAATATATAACTTACCATCGTCTTTGCATCGGTAAATAAGTTACCAGTGAACTTCTCTGTTCTTTTTGTTTTCGTTTTCCTTTTTGATTTTCATAGGTTGGTAACCCAACTCCTTTTGTGTGCTTGCAATTACAATTCCATTGACTAATAATAAAGAAATGATGGATTGTATAGATTAGTTTGGACAGGTATCTTTCCAACATAAGTTTGGTCATTCGAAATAACTTCATACAAAAGATCGAAGTCTAGATTTAGTTGACTGCTAAGCCTTTGGTGGATTTGGTACTATCTTTCAGTAGGTTTTGCGCCACCACCAAGGCAAATATTTAGCAAAGGTGCTACAATGCAATTAAGTATTGAATCCTAGCATCTAATATAATTTTCTTTAATTTAGATTTAGATTTGTCTGTGGTGTAGATAGGTATATGACATACATATAACTAAGATGCGCATGTGTTTATAGGGATGATGGGGTAACAATTTTGAACAAAATTTCCATATGAATCAAACATACATGCTATGCGAATATGCATAACAGAATTTTCAGTCTAATCCTATATATAGTTAGACATATGTTACATGTCATTTTAGTCCTGACATCAATGTAAATACATCTTCTTACATAGTCGAGCTATTTGGATAGTTGCTAGAATAGCTTAATTATCAGACAAAAATGCACAAGATTCTCTCCAATTGAATTACATACGTACAGCTGTGACTTAAGCTAGAATATAATAGTGAGATATCGGAAAAAGACAAATATATCACCGAATGACATTCCTCCATGCAAGCATCATCGTTTTTTAACACTTTGAGAAAACTACAAACTTTGATGCCTAACCTGCTTGTTAAATCGTTGTTTCCTCCCAGAAATTTCTTCATCTGCACATGATCGAGCACATGCCTAAGCTTGGAAACCAGCACAGTTTTCTTATACGTACACAGCAAACAAAACACAAGAGGAATGAGCAAGCCGACTATGTCAGGCACGAGAAGCAGGTACAGTGAAATTAACTGTGAAAGGCACTCAAACTCGTAGGAGACTGAAGGCTGAAGCTGCCAAATCTATCTCAATGATCCTCAAGTCCCCACTGATATTAGCTCACCTGGACCCTCGCAATGGAACCATAACAGATCAAAATGATTAGATATCTCATATATATGTGCATCTCCGCCTAACTATGGGTCCCCGTACATATACATGTATAAACAAACGCCACTCCAGAACAAGTATGCTCAACTTGCAACTCATTTTCTTGGCAGATGATAGAAGGGGGATGAATTGCTCATAAAAGATGTTTACGAGTATTTAGAATTAGATCGAGTAACAATGTACGTATATAGGGTTTTAGGGTTTAAGCTACCTAACCAACCGACCTTACCAAATGTGTAATATTTCATCAAATTGGGAAGCACTTTTCAATCCACCATTTGTATATGTTTTGAACAAGAAGAGGGGTCTGATCGGGGGCAATTGAAGCTGTCGAAGTCGATATGAATTGCAGTGACAAAGAGATGGGATGGAATTCCATTCCTTACTGAGTTGGTGCAACTTTGGAGTTAGAAAGGAATGGAATTATGGAGCAACCCTGAAAGCCACGCAACAAAGTGCATGAAAAAGCTTGCTGGATCATGATCCATTATCTTGTGTGGAAGCAAAAGCAAGGTGGCGTGAGGTGGATGTGCTGCTGGTATATACATACATGATTAGCCGCGATAATTTGTTGTTTGCTTCCTTTGTTGTTCTCGATCACTGTTCTATTCATAAGCAAAGAAGATTAATTTGGCATTTCCATTATCTTCAATGGCCTAGAAAGTAGTAATCAAACTTTCTAATTAAACTTAGGGGGAGGAGAGCGTAAGAATTACAGTTAAACCTATATAAACTAATAACGTTTGTACTGATAAATTAAAAGGGTTTGTCTCCCATATTATATCATATTACATGTCTATTGCAAATGTATCTAATTGTATAACTCATGTGGATTTTTGAAGAGGTAAATGATTATTATTTTTTTAATCAACGATAGTCACAAACTGTGTGAGATATGTTATACTATATGGTATACTAAAATTTTTTAAATTAAAAATATTATTTAATCAAATTATTAATTTATCACTTAATGATATATATAGACGGATCGATTACATTGATCAACTAAAACCTCATTACAGATCGATGAGATATGTCCATGGGAGGTAGACGAGAAAGTTAAGATATTCTGGACGTACGATTTGAGTCATGGACTCATGGTATTCATGATTCTTTATTATCGACATTACAAAGTTAATCAATTGAAAAACAAACTAATGTATTTGAATCTTACAAAGTAGCAACGAATTAAAGGTATTAAATTAGGTTAGACAAACAATCGTTCGGTTAACAAGAGAAAAGATCCATCCCATTCATTAGCATTCAAGCTTCTACGTACCCATGCAGGATTAAAACCCTTCACTATCACCGTAATGGCGGTGAACCACTGCCGTAGCTGCCATGATTATAGTCCTCAACCGCCACCGTCGTACATACCATTTTCACAATTAAGTAATTAATCAATTAACATCACTAATTGCCAATTAGTCTTGGTCTAGGAGGAGCGTGCGAATCACTCGTTAGTCGTTATAGCCAGTTAGCCACGTGCGAGCCACAGAAATTCCCATAAAGCAGTTCAGACCTGGACACACACAGTGTTGCATAAGAGAGAGAGAGAGACTGTGAACCCAAGCAAAGCAATAGAAAGAAAGTAAAAGAAAATTGGCTTTTCCTTCATCTTATTACCGTTAGAGTCGGACACGTGGCGCAATAACGACCCACCTGTCCACCTTTGGATTCCTATTCTTGTCTCTTCCCCTCGGCCTTCTTCTTCTTCTTCTTCCTCCTCCTCCTCTCTTTTAATCCAAAACAACCCATCCCCTCTCTCTCTCTTACTCTCTCGTGATTAACTCAATCTTCTTCTTCAACTCTCTACCCACCACTAAATGGGTCTTCGTCTTCTTCGTCACCACTGACAATGTCCCAACGCATTCGCTTCGTCATCTCTACTCTACTACTTGTCTACCTTCGCTTCTGCAACCTTGTCATCACGTCAGCCGTGACGGAGTTCGACTTCGGGACCCTGACTCTGAGCAGCCTCAAGCTTCTGGGCGACGCCCACTTGAACAATGGCAGCGTGCGTCTCACTCGCGACCTCGCCGTACCCAACTCCGGCGCCGGCAGAGTCCTCTACTCGAAGCCCGTCCGCTTCAAGCAACCCTCCACTCCTTTTCCGGCGAGCTTCTCCACATTCTTCTCGTTCTCCGTCAGCAACTTGAACCCCTCCTCGATCGGCGGCGGGCTGGCTTTTATCATCTCGCCGGACGATGAGATAGTCGGAGATGCTGGTGGGTTTATGGGGCTAATGAGAGTGGATGATTCGGGTTCGGGTTCGGGTCCGGGTTTCGTGGCGGTGGAGTTCGATACGCTGATGGACGTGGAGTTCAAGGACATTAATGGCAACCACGTGGGCCTGGATCTCAACTCCATGGTTTCTTCACAGGTCGGCGATCTCGCCGCCGCCGATATCGATCTTAAGAGCGGGGACCTCGTGAACTGCTGGATCGAGTTCGACGGGTCGGGTCGGGTCTTCAACATATCCGTTTCGTATTCGAATCTCAAACCCAGTGACCCGCTCCTCTCCTTCCCTCTCGATCTTGATCAGTACGTCAACGACTTCATGTATGTCGGCTTTTCCGGGTCAACCCAGGGAAGCACCGAAGTCCACAGCGTCGAGTGGTGGAGCTTTAGCTCGTCTTTCGATTCAACTCCCTCAACAGGGTCAGCAGCAACACCGCCGCCTCCGACGACTACTCTGATGAACCCGACCGCCAACTCAGTCAAATCTCCGCCGCCTTCTTTGCCTCCAACTGGGTCTGCTTCAGCTTCTAGTACTAGTACTACTCAGAAGAACAGTAAGTCTTCTTCTTGCCATAACCAGCTTTGCAAGCAAGGTCCGGGAGCTGTTGCTGGAGTTGTCACAGCTGGGGCTTTTGTCTTGGCTCTGTTTGCCGGGGTTTTGATTTGGGTTTACAACAAGAAGATTAGACATGTTAAGAAATCGGAGTCTAGCTTTGCTTCGGATGTGATCAAAATGCCTAAGGAGTTCAGTTATAGGGAGCTCAAGGCAGCTACCAAGTGCTTCAATGCGAATCGGGTTATCGGGCATGGTGCATTTGGGATTGTTTACAAGGGGATATTATCAGAGACGGGTGACATTGTTGCGGTGAAGAGATGTAGTCATAGCACTCAAGGGAAGAATGAGTTTTTGTCGGAATTGTCTATAATTGGAACTCTTAGGCATCGGAATCTTGTTAGGCTTCAAGGTTGGTGCCATGAGAAAGGTGAGATATTGTTAGTTTATGACTTGATGCCTAATGGTAGTCTTGACAAGGCATTGTTTGAAGCAAGAATGCCATTGCCCTGGCCTCATAGGCGAAAAATTCTTTTAGGGGTTGCGGCGGCATTGACCTATTTGCATCAAGAATGTGAGAATCAGGTGATCCATAGGGATGTTAAGACCAGCAACATTATGCTTGATGAAGGGTTCAATGCGCGGTTAGGTGATTTCGGGTTGGCAAGGCAAATTGAGCACGATAAGTCACCAGACGCCACGGTGGCAGCCGGGACAATGGGGTATTTGGCGCCGGAGTATTTATTAACAGGAAGAGCTACCGAGAAGACCGATGTGTTTAGCTATGGAGCTGTGGTGCTTGAGGTGGCTAGTGGGAGGAGACCTATTGAGAGGGAAGTGAGTGGAGTAGGGAAAGCGGGTGCTTGTAGCAATTTGGTAGACTGGGTTTGGAGCTTGCACAGAGATGGAAGGCTGCTAACGGCAGCTGATCCAAGGCTAGAGGGTCAATTCGATGAAGCTGAAATGAGGAAAGTGCTACTGATCGGACTCGCTTGCTCCCACCCTGACCCTAATGTTAGACCTACAATGAGAATTGTGGTGCAAATGCTAGTGGGTGAAGCCGAAGTCCCAATAGTCCCAAGAACAAAACCCACCACAACTTTTAGCACTTCACATCTCTTATTGAGCTTGCAGGACAGTGTTTCTGATTGCAATGGCATGATCACCATCTCCACCTCCTCCTCCGAAAACAGCTTCAACGGTCGCCGCGGTGATGATCATATCGTCTGAACAAACAAACGGTCTTAGATTCATTTCATTTGTTTTTGTATGTATGACACAATAACAAGGTTAGCATAAGCACCAAATTTTTCCCTGTTAATTAAAATTATTTATCATACATTATAGTCCATCTCCATTGTACTAGCTAGACTACTAGTGAAAGTGGGTCTTCTTATAGTTTGATGGAGAAGAAATGGCTGGGGGTCATTTTCTTAGTTTGATTGGTGGAAAGGGAAATGGTGGGCAACTAGTTTCTTTCTCAAGCAATAGTTGTCAAAAGGAGACATGAATGAATAGGGTTTTGGTATATTATCATCAGGATCATAGGAAGAGAAAGAATTGGATATTTATGATTAGCTTTTTGGAAACTTCTCTGATTTTGGTTGTTATTGGTGGAGGTGGGTGTAACGGCAAGAATTGATCGATCATATATAATTGAAGTAGCTAGGGTGATTTTTCCTTTCATCAAAGTTTTAATTGCATATTCAACTTTAAGCCTGCGTTTTCCTTTTAATCTTTCCGCAACTGGGTGTTATCTTTACATTTTCTCTCAACTCAATCATGAAGCTTTGTATGCATTCACCCATGTAATCTCATCCACCTCCATATACATGCCATGATGTTTACCCCAACATTGGAGAAAGTAGTTCATAAAATGCAACTTTACCTTTATACTTTCCTTGAGGCTTTCCCACTGCTTTAAGGAAAAAATATGGTAAAAGAACATTTGGGAATAAAGGGATTAAAGGGAAGGTTAAGTTTGAAGTTCAAAGGAGGAAAACCAATGGGCATAGTTAAACTAATTAAACTCGTATTATTAGGCATTAACAGTTCATAGTTGTCGGTCACTCATATTGTCCTTGAATTATTGAAAATAAAATCTAAAATCTAGCTGACGACACAAACCATATAAAATCTTTCCTTACTGAAACTTAAGAACTTGTCCAAGAATTGAAGATAAAGAAAGAGTTTAAAACCTCAACTGGTACTATAGGATATTCATGAAGATCTTGAAGGAACTTAAAAATCAACATTTCAACTAGTTTAGTACAAGACATTCAAGACAGATTCCTCAAAGTGCTCCATGTTAGGCTCCATAGTAATGTGGCCCAGATCCAGCACACCAAGTCGTCGGTACCGTTTACAACTGAATGGTATAACTACTTCTACGTCCCTCTTCTATAATTTGTTGTGTTCTTTAAGTCCATGGCTCCATGCGTTTTGCCAAAAAAAAAGATCTTTTATGGCTGCGTATATTAGTCGTAGTTGTACCTAATTATCAACACACTCTTTTTCGAGCTCTTTAACTATACACATCAATTTTGACGGTGAGAAATAATTTGTAAAAGTTAATTCTCCTACTCAAATGTTAAAATAATATGGAGCTCGAAAATGTATGGCAAAATTTCTAACTTATTTTATATGACGTGTTTGAAAAAGGTAAAGAGATAAAAGAGTACTAAATTGTACATTTTGTCATTGTTGTCTATATGTTGATTATTAATCTACATTTGATGACTTTTGAGAACACGGTTCAAAACATAATGTATTTTTTCTTGTTGTTGGTTAATTACGAAATGTTATGTAAAATATAAGAATTATTCAATCTCTCGGTAGCCTGTAAACGAAATTAATCAGCTAATATAACTATTTTTCTTTTGTGTTGTGATCAACTACCCTTTAAAAACTGAATCCAATCTGAAATCCAGTTCACATGAAAAATTCGTATTCCTTTTGAAGTGTGTAATTTTGGGGCCATGAGAATCAAAATAGCAGAACTGATTTGCTGAGGTGGCATTAACCAATTGGATAATCAACTACCCATGAAAAACCCAGAATCTTAGATATAGTGAAGTGTGCCGTTGTGCCGACCATATATAAACGACCGTTTTCTTCTGCCACGGGACCATTGTTGCTTTATTAGGTTTCACAGACACGTAGAGCCTTTTTTTTTTTTTTTTTTTTGATACGCACAAACATGTGTAGTTGAGAATTTGTTGTCTCCACACAAAGTAATGAACAAAAATACACGAAAAATGATTAATATGCATAAGACATTAGCACAATATCTTAGGTAGACAAAATCAAATGCCAATTGGTCATGGACAGCTACTTAACTATAAGGGACACTCACCAGAAAAAGACCATTTTCAATTATCAACGACTTCAGAATGTGGCATTTTAACCACTTTGATACTAAGAGTCGAGAAATGTGACAATTTATGTGTCTAGTATTCTCCTAGTCTTGTTTGTCCACCTCGAGAGTAAAGAATATCTTTGAGTTTGGTGGGAGCAAGGATTAAAATATCAGGTATCGAGGAGATATCAATAGTCCGAAAAATGAAAATTTCGAATGAGATATCAGAAACTTTCGATTTCTTAAATTTTACAATAAAATATTAGTACTTATTTATTATGATACACGTTTCTTACTAAATCCTACTCAGCTGGAATGGTTGAGATGCATGGGTTTTCCTTCGTATACCAAAGTTCGAATCCCCTTTTTCAGGGATCTTTGAATCCAATTTCATAAATTAGGCGTAGGTTGGGTTGTTGGGCTTTGAGAAAATGGAACAAATTACCCTAAATTTTGTTAAATATCGGAAATGTCGCAAAATATTGCGATATATCGATAATGTCAGACGAGAAAGGCTTGGAATGGGGAAGAAATTTCGCTTGGTGAGAAAAATGAAATTTTCAATGATATTTCGCTAAAAAAATCGATTTTTCAATCCTTGGATGGGAGAGATTTTCGATGGTATCTATGATTTGCTTTGCCTTACAATCATGGTTTGGTTTAGGTTTATGTTTGATCTCGTACATAAATTCACTTACCCAGATTTAATCTTTTTTGATACCCAAAATTTCACAAGTAGTTGACACATGTTTGTGTCCCCATCAAGCCTTCACACAAGCATGTTATAGCCGAAAAAAGACTGGCTGAAAATGTGACAAGCCTAAGTTCCCGAGCAACCACCATGCGAACGTGACATGCAACATTAATAAAAGTATACCCAAACTACGTCTATTGAAGCTTACAGAGGGGTGTGGTGTGAAAGGTAACAAACTCATGAGACCCATAGTTAAGATGACATTATCAATATTTGGGTTTGGGGACCAAAATTCAAGCATGATGGACAAAGTCTTAACATGGGCTAGTGAGAGAAACGAAAACTAGGCCTAGCAAAACTTCTAACCCATTAAACCCATTGTTTCTAATTCAAATCCCATTTAGAATAAAACCTTGCCCATGAACCCAATAGCACCATTGTCTTCCAAGACTCCTGACAGACCCCTCTAGCTAAGCGAGTCTCCATTCACACCCAAGTCATTGATAGGTGCATAATTATACAATATTTGTATCAAATTCCCTTATACTTTCTTTGTTTGTTTGATGTGTTTTCTAGTTATTTACTTTGTTTCTTTGTTTTCTAGGTGTTCTAAAGCAAATAAGAAGAAAAGAAGGAAAAGAGAGATTGGAAGACGAAATTCAGGAATCTGCCTATGAAAGTCAACCAACTTCGACAAAACACTGAGGGTAGCTTAAGACGAACTAGATGATGAGTATTATAATTCAAGATGTCTTATTACATAGCTTGGAAGGAGAAAAATAAACTTAGTCGATGACATCAAAATCAGGAGCATTGAGGTTAGGATTTGAGTCCTTGAAGTTTACGATTGTGAGATTTACATTGTTGTTCTTATCTCGATTCTCCATACAATTTGTCACACCCCCAAATTCAAGGCCAATATTATACTGAAATATGACTCGTGAACTTGTGACGTGAGCCATAAAACAATAATAAAACTTCAAAGTAAGGGAATAGTTCTGAGTGAAACTTTCGATTGGTATAATAAAGATTATTTTACATCGATTGAGCTTAACAATAAATTTCGTAAACAAAAATAAAGATTTATTGTGATGAAATAAAAGTAGAAATATAAAACATTCTTTGTTAAGTTTTCGTTAGTTCTCCCCATCCCCAAGAATATACTCGTTACCTGAAAAACATAAATGTGTAGCATCATGAGTTACACTAACCTAGTAAGTACAACTTACATTCTTATAATAATGTATCTTATAAGAAACCAAAAATAAACACAATTAAGTAAAAATGTACCAAATATCATTTTTTAGTTGTTCATACCGATTCTTATTTATGCACACACACACACACACACACACACACACACACACACACATATAAGCGTGAATAAATTCATCCATGTGAATGTTTAGGAAACAGGTAATAAATCACAAAGATCACGCGCTAGGTCCACTATACCAAAGCACGGATAAGCCGCAACATATCGAGGACAATACCAGAGTATGTATACTCAAGGTCGACACTTTCTTCCTATGAGTATAATAGTGCACTATCTATAGGGACTAGGGCCCAGGCTAACTCCACAAATCACAAAATATTTTTACCAGTAATTCACTTAAAAACGGGGTAGTACTAATCACCCGGCTTCACATCTCCAAATATAATTACGTCAATAAAATATAGCCAACTTTAGCAAGTAAGACAATTACTTCAAGACTAACAAAGTATATAAGCATACATCAATATACTTTAAAAATTGTCAATAACTCAAGGTATGCACAAGATTAGCAATTTAGTAAACTTGAAAGTAAATGTGCAATAAAGTTAATGTATTTTAATTTAAATAAACAGAAAATATTAGTTAGTAGTTAAAGAATTAGTAGTCACATTTCCATAGGGAGGGAAATCATTGTCCAAAGAACCGTCAACTTATCATTTTCATATCTCATTCAATTTATGTCCAAATTAGGCAAGTGAGGAGTCCATGCCGAAGGATTTTTCGTAAGGAATCCAATGAGATAAGTCATATAATCCAGTTCGAAGTCATAGAGTCCAGAAATGGTGAAAAACAGTAGCAGTGTAGAAAGCTGATATCCTTTATATTACCTTTGATGTCTAAGTGTTTACGTGCTTTATATTTTACCATTGCTTCTGAAACTTTCCAGATTTAAAGTAGAGGTCCTAAGCTTCAATTTGATGTAAAGTTTGTAGAAAAAGGTTAAGAAATGAGTGAGATATGAATTTTTGAAGTTGTGGTAGTTGTAATGGATTTTCAGCGAGTTTATTAGTTTGGAATTTTGATTAGCCATAACTTGTTCATTTCCAAATCTTTTTAAGTGATTCAAAAGCCTAAACTGAAGCATTTTTCATGAAGAATCTTATATTGTGATCAAATTTTACAAAATGATGTTTAATTATATACGAAAATATAAGTTTGTAGAAAACATATACTTTTCCATTTTATCCTTAGTTATGCATTTTGATAATCTTAAAGACAAAAGAGTACAAGAATGTAACCATGTACTTACTCTTAAATTTTCAGAAGTGAAGTGAGGGTTTGGGTATTGACTCAAGGTTGGACTTCTTTGACAAAGAGAGAACTTCTCAAGAGAAAAAGAGTGAATGGTAGGATATTTTGGTGTGGGAGCTTTTCTATTCAACTAAGGGAGTTTGTGATCATCTTTACGTTTGATCTTGGAGTGTGAAGAAAAGATGTTGCAGCTCCCAAGTATATATAGGCCATGAAGCATGCATTGTAAATTAATTTCCACCAATTTTATTTGACTTAAAAGACCAAACATTAATATTGAGTGATAGTCTAGCTAGTTAGGGTGATTGTTCACAAAGAAAACCAAATAGTAAGAGGGGTAAAAGAACAATCAGCTATTACCTTATATATGTATTGACATGAATCTATAGATACACAAATATTTATATATGTATATGTATATATATATATATACACTCAAGCTAATAAGTAAAGGAATATGATGTTTTCTTTTCTTAAGATCTTGTAAATGTGTTAGTAATATTTAATATTAGAATAATATGCATGATAAAAGTAATACTAACACGAGTCTTAAATTTGATCACGAGTATTGATTGTATGTAAAAAATACGAGTTAAGGTATTTTAGTAGTTTACTCAAATTCTAATACTTAATAAAAATACATATCTTGTAAGTATGATACTTGGGGTCATTGGCTTCTAAAAGGAATATTTTAGAAGATATTTGGATTACTATCTAAGGTTAAGGAGCCTTAGTGTGCTATATAATTAGTAGTAAGTTTCGGGGTACTACACAATTGATCTCCAAAGATTATTTGTACTTTTTGTGTGCATTCACGACATTAGGATGAGCTCGGTAATTCTTAAAGTGGTCCTCAAATCCACATCGATGACAAAGACCTGAGCTTGCGTGATTGGATATGACTTACTGGTGTTTAGGCTTGGGGGTGCCGCCACTTGGGCCAGGCACGCATCTCTCTCTTTTCCAGACATTGGCATGGCCTTTGTTGTCGTTGTCGTGTCCCCTATTTCCAGCTACGTTGTGGCTTGTTTCCACAAGCGTATGGTTCAACACGATCTCTGCCTTTTGTCCTAAAAGCTTTTCCACCCTTCGTCTTGTTAAAATTACTCCCAGGAACCCTCTTTGTTCCAACAGGTTGCAAGTTGTTCTGATCATGGATGATTTTGGTATTTTCTTCTGTCAAAAGTTAAGTCATAAGACCACTAAACGTAGTAATACGCTAGCTTGTTCTTATACTCGAGCCGATATTGTCACATAAGAATGCTGGCCAAGGTGGGAAACGTTGATAACGTCTTCTTGATAAGATCGTCTTTCGACTCTTTCTTATATCGGCTCGAGTATAAGAACAAGTGTATCACTACGTTTAGCGATCTTATGACTCAACTTCTGACCGAAGTAAAGGACAAAATTCTTGATCAAAACAACCTGCGACCTGTTGGAACAAAGAGGGTTCCTAAGAGTAATTTTAACAGGATGAAGAGTGGGAAAGCTTTTAGAACAAAAGGTAGAGATTGTGTTGATAATGTGTTGTATAGAAAACTGTAGAGACAATGAGAGGTTAGCAAATAGATTGTAGAATTGTGTATCTTATTCATTGATAAAAAGACTTTATATAGGGAATTACATTACATCTTTTAGGTGTTTCTACAAGAAAACATAATCCTATACTAAGTTGGTAACCTATCACTCTATAGAATTAGAATTCCTTCTTTGACTAGCATTAAATCAAGACACACGCAGTTTTACTAATTCAACTGTCTGCCAGTAAGTAATCAAAGTGAGAAACCCTATCTCCAACCCCGTCCAAGCGCTTCAGAAGTCAAGGGAGTTCGATCCGGCTACAACTCTCCTCCTTCCACGCACGGACAAGGATCGGTTGTTGAAAAAAATTAATCTAGAAAGAAATAAGTTCTTGTTTGATCTGCCGCTGTTAGAACACCACAATCTTCGGCCTTTTGAGGTTAATGCTCAAAATGGTGAATCGACCATTCGATATCCGGCGGAATGGAAGAAAAGTAATGAAACCCCCGATGCCTACTAAAAATCAGAAAGCCTTTCACTGGCAGGCGATCGTGTTTTTCACAGGATTTTTCGTTACTCATGTCAGCATTCTCACTTCTGATATCTCCAGGTGTTGTCACCAAAAACCTTCCCCGATTGACAGAACGTTCCGCTACTGACACTTGAAAAAAAAGCTTTCAAGGTCTCGTCGCTTCGGTGAATCACTTGAGCCCCGATACATTTTCGGTTTTTTAGTCAACTGCTGAAGTGAACATTAGTGATGTTTTATAACGTCCCCCGCATAGGATTTGCCGATCTCCCAACTTGGCGATGTGGCGATATCAAAATACAAAGTGGTCTGGGCCTTTAAACAGATTCACAGAACCCAAAGGCCCATAATGAGTCGATTCCACAACGATTAACAAAAGCCTAGTTATGGAAAAGTCAGAATATAGGGCTGAACATTTTTATCCATTTGCACAGATGATCCGTATTTATTAGCGACTCGCGTGACCAGATCTCGCTCTTAATATTTTCTTCACTCTTGTCCCAGTTGACACAGCGACCCGGATCTCTCTCAAATCTCAGGCCTCAGAGCTTCGGCCATGGCGGACGAGGTCCCTCCCTTTGACGACGTGGTATGACGACGACCCCTTTCAGTTTCGCTCTCTGATATTTATTTCTTCAAATGTTGTATTCGTGAATCGGAGTTTTGATTTCTGATTTTGAGCTGGAGGATTGTCTCTGTTCAATAATGTCTTGTATGCATGGATAAATCTGTTGGATTTTTACGTGTATCGGTTTGTGTTGGATTGATCTGATCGATTCTGGTGATCTGTGAATTGGTTTTGGAAGATTCAAGATGCAGTTGAGATTTTGGGTGATTTTGAATTGATTGTGGTTAATCTCAGTCGTAGCAGTATGATCCCTCTGTTTTTGTTGTTATCTATGAGCTCAATGCGTGATCACTAGTTGGGTAAATTCTGGCGTAGTTATAGCATATTGATGGTGATAATTTCAGCTTGAAATGCATGTAATTTGGTGGAACCTATGAGTGTATTTGTAGATTTATGTAGAAATCGGTGTTATGTTTATTCTGTGATTTGGGGTGCCATCTGTAGGGTGTCTTGGTGGATTAACTGTTAACTCCTTTACCTCACTAAACTGACATAGAGGGTGTCGATAAGAGTGAGTTTGGCCGTTTGGGTTTCGTCCCTGGCATACCTAAGTTACTCCTTTCAGCTGACTGTTAGTGCTGGTGGATATCGGGTTTCATTCATACGCTCTGCACTATGTTTGGCTTTACCCTCGAAAAGGGATGAGTGCAAAGATTTCTCAGACTTTGGGTTTCACTTTACATATCATTTTGTAGTTCTTGCACGGATGCTTTCTAGTCAATCTGATATGTATTTTCTCACCTGTGTTACCTAAGCCAAGATTGGTATTGGATCTACTTCCTTAAATGTATTGGCTTGTGCGAATCTGACTTGTCTAATATCATGGAAACCTGGAACCAAAATCCACAGCTATTGTACCCTACAAATAAATCTTATATAATTTTTTTGTTTTGATACCTGTAAGCAGTTAACGCAGTCCTTGTCATGTAGAGTGATACCCTTTAGGATGCTGATTCATTACATGCAACTCATTATTGGTTTTAAATGGTTGTTCTCTGCTTGGTTCCTTTCCTTTTAGATGCTTTTTGCTTTTAGCTTTTTCAAGGAATGCCAAGACATAGCTTAGTGGCTTCGCATCTGTAATTTCTAAACCACAGTAGTATTGCTATAGAATCAGTTTGTAATTAAAGGAACAAAAATATGATTTGAGTGGAGAAGCTGTTAAAATTGGTTGTCTACTTGCTAGGAGCATGGCTTAGAATCAGTTTGTAAGTAATGGAACAAAAATATGATCAAGTGGAGAAGTTGTTAAAATCGGTTGTCTGCTTGCTAGGATTCATGTAAAAAAAGCATGCGCATAAAATCTGCTGCATTAAGGATATGTTGCAGCAGACTTCCTGTAGTTCCTATTGTATTATTTTAATCCATCTGATTATTTGTGTGAAAATATAACTTGCGGTGTTGGTTTTGCAGGGGACAAAAGGATTCAACCCTGGACTGATTGTGTTGCTTGTTGTTGTTGGGTTGCTGGTGATTTTTCTGGTTGGAAACTATGCACTTTATGTTTATGCTCAGAGAACTATTCCTCCAAAAAAGAAGAAGCCAGTGTCCAAGAAGAAGCTGAAGAAGGAGAGGCTGAAGCAAGGTGTCTCTGCCCCAGGGGAGTAAATATGGAAGAAAGACTGCAGCTCTGCATGTTAAACTCATGTTGCGAAGTTGTTCCTTCATTTCCCTTAATACTAGATGGAATTGAACTTAGTAATTGAAACCCTGTATCGGTCTAGCGACCAGGGAGTGAGAATGCTGTTCTTAAGACAGTTTTTATCCCTTAAATTTACCGTCTGTACTTGACTGTCCTTTCTTAAACAAGTAGTCAGAACTCAGAACTTAGAAAGAGTTGCTTTGCCAAATCCATTTAGTTGTTTACAGTTTGGTTCAAGATTTCAGGAATATTAGGTAGATTGCAATGTAGAATATGGGGCTGTGTTGGCTTGCAGCCAGTTTGGTGGGTGGAATCGGAAGGTTGGTGCCTTGACACCTCGGGCAGTCTAGCTGTGTGGTCAGCTCTATCCCACGTCAAATGCCTTGTGTATAAATAAACTGGTCCCTTGTTCAGGGGTCCGACCAACTCACAGGTAATGAAATATGCCGTCCTCGCTGAAATAGGATCATAAGATGAGAACGAAGAGCGGGGAACGCTCACTATGTACTCGGTACTCCCTCAACCTCAGTATTTGAAAAAAAAAAATAAAAAAAATAAAATACTAAGAAAAGTTGATTGCGTTTTGTCCATTATCTTCCGAGGAATCCACAAAGTTACTACTGCATTCTCTGTGCCACTGCAATCAGCCAATCAGTGTATCATTCTGACTTTATTCGAAGCTCCGCCATACTTGTGACATCCTGCTTTCTCTTCCATAACTCCAAATTGCATAATCCCATTATACTTCGAGGCTTGGTTTGGTGCAGTATAGAACTGTGAACAAACAAATACATTTTCATGCATAATTGTGTTTGTGCTGCCTGTGATTAACAAGACAGACTAAGTTCCACAGTGCTGGCCTCAGTGATCCTTCATGTACAACATATAGCCACAAGGTAGATGACATTGTTTGACATTTCGCATTTCATATGATAAGGTCACAAAAACAATTCTCTCTCAAAGAAGTGTCTCCTGAATCTATCTTTTACAAGCCGAAACCAGAACAAAAATCAGCTACTTGTCCATTTTATCACAAATCAGATACAGTAAGATCAATCCTTAATTCCTTATAGAGAATTGCAAATAAGATCAATACAGAATTAGAGACATTCAGTGTCCTCAAATAAAGTCTTCTACAATTTTTCTTTTCGTCAATATGAAGTGTCACCAATTGTCATCCATTAGTTGAATATTTGCGCATTGTTTTAGTTCTTATGAGATGAGGCAAAGGTCCTTCCCTAGCAGAAGATTCTGATATCTTAGGTCATCTATTCTAGACTCGATCGCAAGTCAAAATGTAAACTATATTGGCTTTGTTTATAAGGTGGATGAGGTTATTTATTTATTTATTTTTGGATACAATACGGTTAATTTCTGTTTTATGAATATTGTTCTCTAAAATATTCATGCTTGAAATCATTATAAGAACCACAATCTGGATAGAACAAGGACAGTTCATTTCAGTTAGGACAAACTAGATATGCAAATCTATGTAAGAATGGGTGTTGAAGGTTTCTGAGCTACTTCTATGAGTTTGGAACAATGGCGCGGTGATTGTAAAAGGGTCCGATAACAACTAATCTGATAGTCTTTATATGCACATGTATGTATCTTTATATAAGGGATATGAAATCCACGCTCCCATTTTCTATTTTTAGTCATCATTTCATAAGAAGACAAAAGTTAAGTCATTAAAAACAAAATTTAAGTTACCACAAATAGAAAATGGGAGTGTGGATTACAATTTAGAGAATGTGAATTTCACTTCCCTTATATAATTCTAGGTAGTACATGTTAAGAATGCCTACTTTCCTAGTTCCAAAAACAACATCCATTTCAGCTTCCAACCAATAGCAAAACGGCATAATGTATATTGCAACAATACTAAGATATAAATCCCTAAAAAGGAAAATTGGAAAATCAGCATCTGATGAGAATCAAAGCGTCCTTTAAAAAGTAACCAAAAAAATTAACAGCCAAGCTGCCAACTTAGGTTCTCCACTTTCAATAACATTTCACAGATATCAAATAGTATACTACATGTAAATATAAGCACACCACAAAAGTCCACACTTCCATCTTCATGTTATTTATACTTGATTGGGAAAAACCAAGCAAAAAGATGCAGTTCAGAGGGCTTGATGCACTGTTAACATAGTTCTAGATTTCGAAGCACACTTAAATATACACAGTGAGGGGGTCTCATGCCTGGGATGCCAGTCTCAAGCTTCACGGCCCATGCCTTGCTCTCCAGGAGGAATCATAACCAGAACGGGTTGAGCATTGAAGCCAGGATGAGGCAACCTGCGACGGACCTCACGGCCTTCCTGGCAAAGGGCAAGGGGATGGCAGCACAAATGAGTGGCAACATCACAGAAGGCCTCACATTGTTCCTGATCCTCTTCTCCCATTGATCCACAGCACCCACAAGTGTTTTGGAATGTTTCGCAGCCACCCTGCTCATCACCAAAAACCAAATATACAGTTATACACACATTCAAAATGTTTCCTCTTTCGTGTTTCACCTCAAATAATATATGCATTAGTAGGTAATGAGCCAGATGAAGACATTACAGACTTTCAATGTTATACATATATACAGGCAACCACCATTAAGAGAAATCAAGAATATAAAGACACACAACTTGCCTGCAGGTTGAACTTGTGGCGCATAGCAGTACGGTTACGAGCAGCAAACCATGGTGCAAGGCAGTTCCAACCAAAGAAGGCATTGCCAATTAAATACAGACCAGAGTAAGTCAAACAATGAGATGCAAATGAGCTCCCAGTAGAAGAAAAAAGTCTCTCAGCATTGCTTCCATACAGAACGCAAGGAGCCACACTTCCAAGAAGGCCTAGAAAGATACCACGACCATTAGTATGAAAATTGTCTATAGTAATGACAACTAAACAAGCACAACTACAGAGAGATCTAATCTTATGATTAAGAAAAATGATGGGTTTTTCAAGCATTAGCCATCAAGCTACTCAACAGGTGCACAATTTTCATATCTTCTTAAGCCATTATAGAAGATAAACAGGTAATTTCTTTAATCACACATTAAGTGTAATCTAGGCATCACAGAAACGTAGATTGTGATACACTGCTAAACCACAAACCAATGCTCTTTTAAAGAACAGTGTCACAATACTCTCAAAAGTGACTCATGATCAATCTCAAATCTTCCAAGACTATGACTTGAGTAAAAGAGTTTGCAATCCAACCGATAGTGCCATAATATAAAATGGTGTTACAAAAGACCAATAGAGACCCATGATCAGTTTCAAATCTTCCAAGATCATGACTTTATCAAAAGAATTTGTGATCCAACCGATAGCGAAAGCCGCAATATAGAATGGAACTACAAACGACATTTTGTGCATTATGGTGTTTGAAAAATCGATAACCTTTCCATATGATTCCCAAAACCCCATCCTTTCTATCAATCACAACCAACAGATATCAAATTCAAACAATATTTCAACAGAAAACTCTAGATTAATCAATAACCAGCCAAATTGCAAAGCATTTTTATCTCACAAACCCAAATCAATCCAATCAAAATGCTATCATCAAGCTAATTTAGCTAATTCATCAATACCAAAATTTGCTCCAAGATCCAACAAAATCGAAAACCCAAAAGCGAAATCAAAACTCACAAACTTCAAGATCGCTGCTGCAGAACTCATCGTTGCGGCCAAGACAGGCAAGAAGGTCCGAGTCCCACTGGCTCCGGCCCATGGCCTCACCAGCCACGACGCTGCCGTGAGTCACCGGCAGCCCATCAGCAGTCCAGCCGCATCCATTACCTCCGCCGTTGACCTGCCCCATCTGAACAGGAGACTTCTCATCGATCTGAGCCGCCGGAGCCGCCTTGGCCGGCTTCTCAGGCTCCTGGAACTGCTGGCTCAGAAGAGGGCTCGATTCCTCCTGGACATTGCTCTCCCTGTTTCCCGCCATGGTTGAGAAATCAAGAGAAAGAGAAATCGAAATCGGAATCGGGATTCGAAACCCTAGAAATATTGATGAAAATGAAAAGAGGGGAGAGAGGCGACGTTTGTTTTTTGATGAAAATGAAAAGAGGGGAGAGAGGCGACGTTTGTTTTTTCGTTTTTGGTCTTGGCGTTGTTGGTAGCTAATAATCAACCCAACCATGTTAACCGCGTTTTCATTCGTCTCTGCCACGTCATTCGTTCCCCTCTATTTTCGGACCGCGTGGGGTTATGCTATCCTGTGGCGCAGATGTATGTGTAGAACCTGTTTGGATCTGAACGCGTGTCGATGTTTTCTTTGGAGGCCATTGAGATGTTGACGATAGGTCTCGTGTGTTGAGTATTACTTGGTGCGTAAGGAAAATTCTAAAACGGAGAGTGACAGGTTTTGGAGACAGCGTGGTACCTTCTGGCAAGACCACATTCATCCTCGTTCGTCTCGGATGACTTGGACCTTTTTTTGGCAATTCAGATATAATACAACCTCACTTATTGTATTTTTTAAAAAGTATACCCGGTTTGTCTAGATACCTCCAGTGAGATTGATCTTGTTTGAAGTTTTAGGTGATATCGCCGAAAAAATTGGAAAAGAACAGACTCGCCGGGAAGGGAAAGTGGTTGGGAACGCTACTGGAGTGTTTTGAGGTGGAGGCGCGCCGTCGTCGGCGCCGGAGGGTGGAGAACGGACGGACGTCCGCACTTTAAGCCGAGTGCGGACGTCCACTTCTCATCCTCTCTGTGTGTCTATATATATATATATATATGAACTAATTTCAGTTTACCCCCATCAACTTTAGGTCGATTATTATGTTAGTTCTTCTTCTTTCAATTTCATCAAAAACACCCCTCAACTCCCAATTTCATCAGCCGCGCATGTCTAAACCTCTAATCTCCATCTAATTCCTCTGTCAAGTGATGACTTGATATTAAGAAGAAAGAAAAAGAAAAAGAAAAAACTAGACAAATTACATTACAAGTACCCAACCAAAATCGACTAAAGTAGGGGTTGTGATGAGAGCGAAGATGTGTATCGATATGGGGGAAAAATAGTCCGAAAGTTAATTTTCAGAATTTGACTTTCTTCTTGATATCAAGTCATCACTTGGCAGAGGAATTTGATGGAGATTGGAGGTTTGGACATGCGCGGTTGATGAAAATTGAAAGTTGAGGGGTGTTTTTGATGAAATTAAAAGAAAAAGGACTAACATGATGATCGACCTAAAATTGATAGAGGTAAACTAAAATTAGTCCTATATATATATTATATTTTTACATTACATGATTGTAATTGCTATAATTGTAGGTTTATGTAGATCACACCAAAAGCCCAAATCCTTTTATATTTTCTGTTCTCTTCATTTTTTGTCCAGAAATCCTCAAATCCCAAGACATGATAGTCCAGAAATCCATGGAGTCCCCAAGATCTCTTTGTTTTTCCAAGTTGAAGAGCCGAGCATGATAGTTTTTAATCTTTTGATGAGATATATTTGGATTATACTTTAATGCATTTTACATCTCCTATACATTTAGAACTCCCAGTTCTTTTCTTCCTTTTTATTTTAGTTACATGAAGTTGTATGCTATTGTTGTTTTGGTGAAAATCTGTTCATAATTGAGTCACGTAAAACTTGCTCCCACATAAATATTGTCCTGTGTTTGCCACTACTCAAAAAGTGAGGCCAGCGCAAGGCCCAACAAAGAATGCATGCCTAAGCCTGTAACCACCATCATCACAACAACCATTATTAAATAGTACTATCGAAATCTCTTAGATCCCAAATACGGAACCCTATAGGGTTATAGTCTATCAGTTGGGCCCATAAATGAGCTAAGAAACAAGAAACATTTAGAACTACATTAGACACTCTTCTAGCCGATGTGACATGAGTTCAGCCCACAAACTTTACTTGAAAATGATATGGGCACCCAGGTTTGGGGGATTTCAAACCGCAGTCACGAACGCCGCCATAGCACCATCGTGGTCACGTATAGTCGATTTAGGCACCTACCCTTGTCTCACCTGCAAAATCAAAACCAAGACGTCACGCAATACCGTCACAACTTCAATCTTGGCCGGATCCATCGTCGGCTGCCTTTCATGCCTCCAAACTTTAAGGCACAAGGTTTCTGTAGAACCTATTGCCACCAACAATTTCAGCATTGATCTTTGATACCAAAAGGAAATCATAGCCAAAATTAGTCTTGGTTGAGGCCTCTCCCTTGGTCAGCATGCCGACATTAAATATAGCCGATCAACATTGAGCCTTGCTCTACTAGGTCAAGTCCGACCGGACGCATATGTTATCAAACGATACAAAGCCTTGCACCCTAATATCGAAGACCTGATCTCCATTGAAGGTTTCTGTCAAGACCCACCCCGAATTTTACCCTAAAACCCGGAGTAAATCTTGCGGGGACCATCTCGAAGGAAGATATTACCGAAAATTAGGCATAACCTCCCTTGGAAATGGACAACCCTTCCTAAAGAAAACATTCGTAAAGAAAACCTGCAAACACTCCTAAAATTCTCAATCCACCCTTAACTTTTGGAGCCTACGTGCTCCCCAAACACAACCACCACCAATAACAATAATAAAATCAACTTCCAGCTCATCACATAATTATCCCACTAAAATAGCATACATCTTCCTTTAAAAATTCTAAAAAGTAATCGTGCCTTCGCCCACAACCGAAATAATATTATACAATATCCCTAAGGGAAAATCAGAGCTACTAGACACTAGATGAAGCAAGAAAAGAAACACTGGTAGGTTAAATAGATAACCTACTGATGAAAGGTGGTGGAAATATGGGTGACTATGCCTCGCCTCCTACTATATCCAACCCGAACTCTGCAGACTGGGCATTTTAAAATGAAGAGCCCAGGGGAAGACATTTGAAACCGTTAGAGTGAGTGGACAAAAATTTTTTTTTTTAAAAAGAAATAAATCTTTATGATTTCCCGATTTAACTTCTGTGGAAAAATTAACGGCATGCAACAAGCTCAAAAGCTATAACCAAATTTTCCGAAATCACCAAAACGTGACTAGCCGCGCTAGTCCCCAACACCTCAAAACAATAGAGCCTCTCAGGCTAAAATAAAATATGTATGTATTACACTCGTCATATCCCTTGTATGAATTTTCTTGAAACAACAAAGACAAATAGAAAATTCACACAAGGCTACGACGCTTGCGTCTAACTCTCACGTCGCACCATAATGGCATTTTACCTCATTATGGTGGAAAAGACGGTGTGTGTATATATATATATATATACGCGCATACTCCCTATATAAATTCTT
>NC_020496.1:34448150-34452289 GCF_000184155.1 Fragaria vesca subsp. vesca | reverse complement strand
TATATATATATATATATATATATATATATATATATACTCACCGAAATTCTCAATTTCGGTTATTCTCTAACAACATAAATCATTTCGCATGCACATTATTTAAAACAAAAGTCCACTCACAAAATAGGCCTAAGCCTGATGTCGATCCGAGGCCTCTTCTGCTCAAGCCTCCTCACGTCCTGTTCCAAATATAAAATTAATTTACCAACCAAAAATCTAATATTTACTCAAGAATAGGCAATTTAAACATGGGCCGCAACCACGCTCATTCTCGCCTAACTTCGATAATCTTAAATCGAAACGATCCAAACTTTAATACCATAATTGGCAGCCATAACACAACCTCCCACATATTTAACGATTTTAATCCTACAACCGGATTCTACATTAATTAACCGCAAAAAATACCAAACTTCGGAAATTCACAAACCTATCCAAAACTCCTCTAAAAATTCCATAATTCACATAAATAAACTCCCTTTAATATTCCACATTTAAAACCATAAAAATCTCTCAAAGAGCGGCGGCGGCAGCGGCGGCCGGAGGCCGACTTCGGCGACCTCCAATGCCTATGAAATTTTGACAGAATCTTCCTCTCAACTCCCTCTACAACTTTCCTAACTAGCACAAACACCAATTTCAAGCCTAACTAGGTCAATCGAGCAAAAAAAACACAAAAAACTCTAGAGCTTCCACTCACCGGTTCTCCTCACTTGAAGCAAACTGGACCGAGTCCTTCTAGGGCAAGGCAACTGGGTTGGAGACCTTCAAAACCATATAAGGCTTGCCTAGATTGGTGGCCGGAGGAGGAAGTTCCGGCGAAGGAGAGCTTTGGACAGCCGGAGGTTCCAGGTGGAGAATCTCCCTCACGGCGGCGCTAGGGAAGCTCTCACCGGTCTAGAAATGAAGCTAGGTCGACGGCCGACCGTTTGGGACTGGAGCGGCGGCGAACGGTGGTCGGACGGCGGCAAACGGACGGCTAGAAGTCCGGCGAGGAGAGAGAGCTCGGGGAGGGAAATCGGGAGAGAAGAGAGAGAAGTGAGAGAGTGTGGGTGTTGGGCTTCTCCCACACCCGGTCCAACTTAAACCCACTCCACAACAAACCCAACTCCAAAAATAAAACACCCCGAAAAAATAATACCCTAATAAAAATTACCTTTTACTAGCTAAAATTTACCATTTTTACAGTCGTCATATTTTTTCTCCTACGAATAATTCTCCGAAAATAACGGTTCCCCAAACCCCTCTAGGGACCAGTTAAACTATAACCTCAATGACGGAAACGGTAAAATTCTTATTATTATAACCAAGCTAGTAAATAAGGTAAAAATTTAAGGGTCGGGATGTGACAGTTTCCCTTGGAAACATCATATTCACGAATGAGTGCCCCAGATTGCCATAATTGCTTCGATTGGGTGTTCGCCAAACAAAATCGGCTTAGCAGGGTGGAAGAGAGACCCTTAAGGGTTGACAAGAAAGATCCACTTAGGGAGTTTTTTTTTTGGGGGGGGGGGGGGGGGGTGGGGATTAAGTCATTTAACCCATTTGGAATTTCAAGGAGTCCATATTTAAGTTTAATTAATAGTTATTATTAATGAATGAGCATGATTTAATATGGGATTGGAAAATGGGTATTCTAGAATGTGTTAGAAGAAAAAAGGGATTATGCATTGTATTAGCATTACTAGAGGGTTGAGTTAGCTCTTTAAAAATGAACATCCATGTATGAGAAAGATAGACTTTGTTTATGAATATTTCCATTAAGAAAAATAGAGTTTGCTCTCTTTATCAATCTCTTTTTTTAGATGTGTTTATGTTGTTCTAGTTATCATCTTTTACCAATCCGTTCCCGCATCACGGAGTCTGCTGCCTTGATGGAGTCCTACCGTTGTTTAGAGGGAGGAACCTCATTCATTTGCTTTCACGTATGGTCCTTCATATTAAGAAGGAATTTGCTGAATCTATTGACAATGAGTCGGTGATCAACTAGTTTTATGATATAGGGATTCATAGAGTAAGATTTAGTTAGTTTATGCTCTTGTATTAAATTGCATGTTTATTTTAAGGTAAAATTCTGTTTAGTCCCCATAGTTTAGGTTAGTCATCCCTTTAATCCTCTTTAATTTAATCTGTTTAGTCCTTGAACTTACAAATATTAATCTACTTAGTTCTTGATGTTAGAATATTCTGTTAAGAAAGAATATTATGTTTTTCTTTATTTCCTTGCTAAAAGAAAATGTACGGAGCATTGTGGGCCTTGAATTTTGAATTTGTTTATTTAACATGTTGCAAATATTTAAATCTATCCTCTTACTCAAAGGTAAACAGCTAATTTTTCATCATCAATAGAAAAATCTATTGCTACTAGGCTTGATTTATTAGCAGAAGCTAAACTTTCATATAAAGAATTACAAGAAGAAAGAAGAAAATTTAGAAAACTAAAAGAAAGAAGAGATAAGCTTCCTAGAAGTACCAAAAATTACTGGGATATTATTTTCCAGTTGCAACGAATGATATATGAGTCAAGAGAGGAAATTGAAGTCCTTCAAGAAACTTTTAAACAAGATCAAAACCCTCTTGATATTTTGAGCATCGGTTAGATCCGCCTCAGCTGGTATCAGAGCCTGCTTGGCTAAAAAACAAGTAAAAGAAAAAGGCTTATGCCACAGAGTTGGCTTTTCTTGACTAACAAGAAAGAATCCAAACTTAAAAATTATCAGTCTTTTTGTACTACAAAAGGAACTGATAAGTGGGAAGTGTGTTTTCATACAAGGCATATTCAAGAAAATCGATACTCCATTGAATACGTTTGTCGAGTACTAAATACTATATACGACGAACATATTCATCTCCAACGAGAGATCGGAGTAGAAGAGCTTGATTCTTCAAGACCAAGCTTAATCGAGTTCCTAGATCATTTATCTAGGGATAAGACATCTGATAAGATTTCAGATCAACTAGAGAGATTTAATCTATGGATTAATCAACTTGAAGAAATAAATTCAAAGAGTAGATCTAAAAGTAAGACAGGAATAAATTCAAAGATTGCTCGACTTGAAATCAAGCTAGATTATCTCAAAGAAAAACAATATCTAATAGATATTGAAAGAAAGTTAGTTCGTATTGGGAATCTTACAAACAATATTCATCAACAAGCAGTAGAACTAAGAGAAACTAAGGAAAATCTGAAAAAGCTTTTAGAAACTCTTATCTCTAGAATAGGATGAATCAAAGAGTAGATCTAAAAGTAAGACAAGAAGATGTCAAAGGTATTGGCTTTCATCGTCCTACAGAAAAACTTGCTGAAAATGTGGAAACAATAATTCATCAGCAGAATTATAATATCGCTTATCTCCAAGAGATAGGTACTGACCTCAAAATTCAATTTCGAGAGTTACATAATAGAATCTCTTGTTTGCAAAAGATTGTAGAAAAGATGAAGGAAGGAGAAGGCTATGAAAAAATAGATGAAGAATCACTAGCTCAAAATGTAGCTAGTAAAATTATCATAAATTCTCCACCCCTACCAATGGGAGAAAGTAGGCTAAGGTTTAGTGAACTAAAGCTACTTAAATGGAAATCATCAAAATCTACAACCAAGAGAGATATGAAGATGCTGAGTAGAATTGACACGACCCACCCCGAATTTCACCCTGAAACCCAGAATAAGTCGTGCGGGGACCACCTCCAAGGAAAATTTACTGAAAAGATTAAGAAAATCTCCCTTGTAGATGGACAACCCTAACTCGAAAATTTCATATTACACTTCTGAACATCACATAATATACAAAAATTCTAAAGTATTCAGAGCTACTAAACATAAGCGGAAGCAAGAAAATACGAGTAGGTTGAACAGGTAACCTACTGGCGAAAACTGGCAGAAATGCGGGTGACTATGCCTCGTCTCCTACTAGATCCAACCCGAACTCTGCAGACTGGGCAATTTAAAACGAAGGGCCCAGGGGAAAACATTTAATAACGTTAGAGTGAGTGGACCAAAAATAAATTAATAATTAAAATATTTATGTTTCCCCAAATTAATTTCTAAGGAAAAATCGAATGCATGCCGCAAGCGATAAAACCTTTATCCCATAAAATATCGAGCCTCTCAGACTCTATAATATATGTATGTATTTACA
>NC_020496.1:34433177-34447689 GCF_000184155.1 Fragaria vesca subsp. vesca | reverse complement strand
GAGAGAAACGGAGGGAGAGAGAGAGAAAGGGAAAAGAAGAAGAAATGGTTGGGCTCGGCCCAGCCGACCCAACTCTCCTTTTTAACCCAAAATTCCAAAATTTAACACCCCGAAAAATAATACCCGAATAAAAATTACCTTTTACTAGCTAAAATTTACTATTTTTACCGTCGTCGTATTTTCCTCATACGAATAATCCTCCACACATAATCGTCCCCGAAACCCCTCTAGGGACCAATTAAACTATTTACTCAATGATCGAGACGGTAAAATTCTTATTATAATCACGCTAGTAAATAAGGTAAAAATATAAGGGTCGGGATGTGACAAGAATTCTCAGTAAAAGAAACACAGTTCCAGTACAGCTGATAAACGCTCAAGAATTTGAGTATAATGAAATCGAAGCTAGTGTGCGAGAAGCATCTGCTCCTAGATTTATTATGGATTCTCACATATTCAAAATTCTTGAATTAACTGTTCCAGCCACATGTGGAGAAACAGATATCAGGTTGATAACTCCAAACGAAGTAAGTGAAGCATTCTAGAAAAAATACTTCTATATGCATATTGGTGCAGTACAAGTAGGAATAAAACTTTTAGCCAGAGATGATATTGACTGTTCTGTTCTATGCGTCTTACAATACGATAGAATAGCAGACTTCAAGAAAAGTCTGTTAGAAACGGTAAAAGCTTCTTTGTGCAACCAAATTGCATATTTCAATGTTTTTCCAAACTTCACAACGCATCTCAGATATGCTGCTCACTCTCTAAGATTGAGAATCAAGACAGATGGGATTTCTATGAAAAAATGAATGATGGAACTGGCGATAGATTACCGAATCTATTATAAGTTGATGAGCTCAAATGTGACACCCAATACCAGATTTCTAAATATCCCTGGGATTACCACATCTGTTCTCACCAACCCAAAAATAATTCTCAACAAAAGCATGTCACAAAATGGCATGAAGTAACATTCCCAAGAGAATGGAATCTGACCCCTCCGGTCAGACAGCTTGAGAGCTCCAATGCTTCAATTTATGAAGGCATGGGAGGAAAAATTAGTTTACAATTCCATAGGCATTCTTTTCCAAACTATGAAGAAGCTAGTACCTCTGAAACTAAAGCAGTTTATAATGAAGAATCTCTTGAAGAAGAGGATACTAAAAGACCTATGAGAATGTTCCAAGCAAGAGAATTAAGAGAATTATATGCACAAGCAGAGACTTGTGATTCCCCAGAAGAACTAGAGAAGATCATGAATGAAATTTCTCAAGTTCAACTCGGAAAGAAAAAGAGGAAGATTCTTCCTTATCAAGCAGCAAAAGATGAGCCTCCGGGTTCATCCTCTATGGATACAGGAGATGGGGAAAGACAAGTTCCTCCTGATGGTGGTCATACCATAATACAGAACATTACAAACAATCCCACTAAGATCATTCGAGAAAAGAATATCAAACTTCCAAAGGGACAAGCTCCTACAGAAAGAATTGGAGAACGAAGTTCTCAGAAGTATATCCCTATAGAACCCAAATGGGGACAGTCTGTGTCCGAAAGAGGGGTTTATCTGGAGTTAGACCAGGTAGGAGATAAAAGAAGGACAATAGATAACTGGGTAGCTAGTTTAAAGCTAACTCAGGCTCTAGTGTTATCAAAATTTGCCTACGAGGATGCTCATGCATATTATGAGTCAACCTTAACAAGAATCGTCCATAAGTGGTATCATTCTTTCAAAAAAAGTTCTCAATGGACTGATTGGGCAAGCAAATTAGCTCAGATTAATAATCCTTTAGACTTTGGAGTACCAATCTATGCACAATTCTGTGGAGATATCACTAGGTATAGTGAACAGTCTAAAGAAAGAGCGAAAACAAATATTCATAAATTGAGTATTTGTAACATGAGATATTTTGAGGAATACACCAATGAGTTCCAAAACTACTTCTATACTATTGGACTGTACTATTGGAGATATTGAAAATGATGATCTCATCAGAACATATTACAGAAAGTTGCCAGAACCATAGAACGATGCAGTGGCACAGTCATTAGAAGAAAACCCTCTTCAGTACTTTACTATAGGAGGAATTGTAGAAAAAGTTAGGGATCTCCTAAGAAAGCAATGCACAGAGAACAGAAAATCCAAAACGGCTAAGAAACAACTCAGAGGAGTTAAGAATATGTGTCCAAAGATATTAGATACCTCAACACAATGGGGATGTCATATTCCTACAGAAAGAAAGCACCGAAGGAAGTTCTTTGGCACCAAGTATGATAAAAAATTTGCTTCTAAAAAGAAAAAAGAAGTGTAAGTTCAGGAAAAGGCCTGAATATAAGAAAGAACAATCTTCTCAAACTTCTCATAGAAAGAGATTTTTCAAAAGAAAAAAGAAGACCAATTATTCTTCGAGAGAAGTAAAGAAATGCAGATGTTGGCTTTGCAAGGCAGAAGGACATTATGCAAATGAGTGTCCTAAAAAGGACAAGAGATCTTCTAAAGCCTTAATTGCTGAGTATGATGAAGCGATAGAGTATGGTAATTTAAAAGGCTTTGAAATCGCATATTCTGATGAAGAGAATGAATCGATATATTCTCTTGAGTACTCATCAGATAGTGAGACAAAAAGTGCTTCAGAAAACTCTGAAGAAGAAGATATAGGAGATTGTCCTATATTTTTATTACAGATACAAAATTGGAAGGAAAAAAACTCTGATATTATTAGTACCTTCCACCCCAATCCGGGAAATTTCAACTGTGATTATTGCAAATGTGATGATAATGATACAATTCCCATGTACTGTGAAGGTACAGGAGAAACTTATCATCGAGAATGTTTTATTGCAAAACTCAGAAGAAAAACCAAGGATAATGAAGCACATATCCTGGTAGAAGAGAAATATAATATATTCCATAAAAAAGAAAAGGAAAAGAACCTCGAAGAGGATATAAAAACAATGAAGTTTGTAACTTCATTAAGTCAGAACAAAGAAATCAAGGAGTCTCTTGATTCTCTAAGTACCAATCCAATACTGGGTCTAGCAAATGATAATCTTATGGATTCCATAACTACAGAAAGAAGGGTCAACCTTTTCACAGATTTACGAGAGCAGGCGCGAGTAATGCCAGTCCAGACAAGCATATATAGTAATTATATTACTATAGGACTGAAGTTTCCCAATTACAAGAAGTATCATTTACATGCATTTGTAGATACTGGCTCAGGGTACAGTCTTGCTAAAAGATATGCAATTCCTGAAGAATGTTGGGAAAATCTTCTAGAACAGTTACTGGAGTTGCAATGGAAGAAAACAGAATAGTCATGGATACAATGGCTAGAAATGTAAAAGTTTCCTTAGGAGGAGGCACTTTTACCATCAAAATCCTTTGGCAGTGTGAAGGTCAGACAGCTGATTTGTTGATAGGAAATGACTTTATTCTTCAACAAACAGTAATTCAACCCCAGACAAGATTGGGTTTGAGAAAAATAGAAAATTCTATTGGGAATCCCGCTTAACAGATGCAGTATGCGTTAAAAGTAAAGGATTTATAGACCAATATCAGAGGTCGCCAGTGAAGAGTGGTGATTATAAGCCAATGTTAAAACCAGTTTTGTTGCTACAAGAGCAGCTTGAGCAGCTCAAGGGTCATAGTGAATAATTGGTGAATGAAGAAACAAGTTCAGAAGACTCTGATTCAAAGGAAAATTCTGAATATCAAATTTCTGACAATGAGAGTTCTAATGGAGAAGAAGAATACATCAGAGAGCATAACTTAAGGTATATGCTAACAAAATAGAACAAAAGAAAATACCAACTCTCACAGAAATACAAAAATTGCTGAAACCAGTCATTAGTGAAGATCCTCAACTGTATTGGGAAAGAGACCCAATATATTGTCAGCTAAAAATGCATGATGCAAATGTTATTTGCCATGTTAAGGCCATCTCTCATTATAGGGAAGAAGACATAAAAGAAATGGAGAATCAAATCTAAGAACTTCTGGAAAAGAAGTTAATCAGGCCTTTTAACAGTCCTCACCATGTCCCAGCTTTCTTGGTGAGAAATCATGCAGATTAATTAAGAGGAAAAGCTAGAATGGTGATTGATTACAGAGATGTAAATAAAAAGACCGTTAAAGACGGTTATCAGATAGCTCAGGTGAGAGTTCTGATTAACAGGCTTAAAGGAGCAAAAATCTTCTCTAGGTTTGATGCAAAATCAGGCTTTTGGCAGGTAAAAATGCATCCTGATTCCATAGCCTGAACAACTTTTAGAACTCCTCAAGAGCATTATGAATGGCTAGTTATGTCATTTGGTCTTAAGCAAGCCCCGTCTATTTTCCAAAGAAAAATGGATAATATCTTCAAACCATATTCAGATTTTTGCATAGTTTATATAGATGACATTCTTGTCTTCTCTAAAACTATAAATGAACATCTAAAGCACCTGGAACAGGTGTGTAAACTTATTGTCCAAAAGGGAATCATCCTTGGACAAAAGAAGATTCACCTTATAAAAGGAGAAATTGATTTCCTTGGCATTCATGTTAAGGATGGAGAGATTCGTCTCCAAGATCACATTGTTAAGAAAATCAGCCAATTTCCAGATAATATCCCTGATGCTAAATCTTTGCAAAGATTTTTGGGAGTTGTTAATTTTGCGAGAGACTTTATTCCTTCAGTCAGTGGTCTCACTGCACTTCTCTCTCCAAAAACAAGCTCTAAAAAGAAATGGTCTATCACAGAAGATGACAGTAATACTGTCAGAAAGATTAAAGAATTAACAAAAAACTTTCCTCCTTTACAATTGCCAGAAGAAGGAGATTTGATCATTTTGCAAACTGATGCAAATGATTATTATTGGGCAGGAGTTGTTTTAGCTGTTGCTCCAGATACAAATCATGAAAAGATTTGTAAATTCTTATCAGGAAAGTTTAATGCAGCAGAGTTAAACTATTCTAGTGGAGACAAGGAAGTCCTTGCCTTAATAAAGAGCATTAAGGGTGCTGAGACATTCTTAAGAAACAAATTTGTAGTTAGAACTGATAACAAGAGAGTTAAAAGCTTCAAAAACTACAAATTAATTGATGCTACTGATAGAGGAACAGTTCTGAGATGGCAAATGTTTTTAATCCAATATGAATATGATGTTGAAATGGTTGCAGGTGACAAGAACTATTTGCCTGACGCTCTTACAAGAGAAATAACGATGTTTGAAAGAGAAGGTCGCAATCCAAGAAGCCGGAAATCGGTATCTGAAGAGAAGAAGCTTTGGGAAAGATACAAGAGTGGTGATAAAACCGTATGACCTCTCCATAACGGACCAGGTTATCAATACATTGTTTCTTATGGAGCTGCTGAATCAAGCCAGCCTTCAGAAAAAATCAAGCCAAAACTAGATCAAGGATGGGATGAGTTTTCAGACCATTCTAAAAAAGATGCAGATCGGTCTGTTACTTCTGATGAAGAAAAGCTCGCACAAGAATTCTTGCTGTGTCCGAAAGGAACAGCCTCAACTGATCGGTCTCAGGGTAAAAGACCAGCTAGCCCGTCTCAAATGGCAGACAGTAAAGGCATTTCAAGTCCGTTTATGGCTGCTGCTTTGCCAAAAAGCATAAAGGCCTCTTTTAAGTTAACCAAGTCACCTCTAGTCACGGGAAAGAAAGTTATTCATGATCAGTCTTTGAAGATCTTTCAAAAACCAGTTTTCAGAATGAAAAGGCTATTACCTTTTAATCAGAAGATTATTATTGATAATATTCTGTATTCATTCTATGAAGAAAATGAAGCTCACTTGCTTCAGACCCTTAAAGCTTTAACAGATGAATTGTATAGATTCCATACAAAGGACAAAGATGTACAGATAGAAAATCAAGCAGGAAATTCTAAGGCTGTTTACCTTGAAAATCCTGAAAGTACTAAAATACCAATGCTAGCACTAAAAGAATCTGAATGGTATAAGTTTCATAATCTCTTAGGAGAAGGAAAAGATGTTCTACCAAGAACATTATCTGTGGTTCCTGGCCCATATTATGGGAGATGCTTGGTTGATGTTTTGTTCAAGCAGAACATCCCCAAAAACACAAGTTATGGCTTGTTGAAAATGGCTTTGTTCATAACCTTTGGACAAAAACTAATGAAGATCTGAACAGATTCCCAGACATAATTTTTGAAGCAGTCAAGAACATTAAGCCTGATGGATGTATTTTGAGATTAAAATTCATCTCTACTCCTCTAGAATGGACGGTAGTAAATGGACAGACAAATTACATCTCGCCTTATCATCATGTCAAATTAATCCAAAGTCCAGTTCAAAAGCCAGCTATTGTAAGTGGCAATGGTAGACCAAATCAAAGCATCCCTTAGATGAAGGCTATGGCTATAGCTATTATCAAGGACGTGATGCTAAGAGACTATGATTCAAGTCTTTTGGCAAGTGGGGAAAAAATAATGGTCACTTGCTATAATCACCCTCCACCAGAGAACTGTGACTTTTTCACAGCTCTTATGAGGAAAGAAGTGGATTGTACTCTAGGTACCACTACGTGGTTAGAAAAAGTTGAGTCTGAGGAAAAATATAAGATTTCTTATCCTTATGATTCAGACCTCGACAATAGAGATGAAAACACGGCACGTGATTAGGAATATAGTGGTCTCAACTCCTCAGTGGGATATGATGAAGATTCAGAAGCATATCACAACATAGTAAATATGTTGGAAACTTGAACGGTGGCCGACGCTTCAAGCCAAACTTCTTTTCTTTTGATAAAAAGAAAAGGGCTGCCAGAGCAAGAAGACAAGCGACTTTACTTTTTCAAAAGTAAAGTTATCAGGATAGGATTCCTCCTGTCCTCCACTATGTATAGGTGTGATTTAATTCCAGTTTGAGTTCCGCTCCCTATATAAGGAGTCCTAATCTTCAGAAGGAAGGCATCGAGCAGAAACTTGAGATAAAAGTCCGAAATTCTCTCAACCTTTCTCAATAAGTAAGATAGCCAGAATACAGTTTTTCTAGTATAATGTGAATAATAGAGTGATTAGTGTGTGGAGTGCTGTAATCATCAGGTGTGGAGTGCTTATTTACAAGTAAGTTTTTATGTTGTAATTATAAGTATAAGTAGCTACACAACATTTTTTATTTATAAGTATGAGTAGCTAAACAACATTTAGCTGTTTACCTGAGAGCGTGGCTCTAGGTTTTGTATTTGTATTTATGTCTGAATAAATAAATTCTATCTTGTGCCCCATAATCCGTCTCAAAAAAATTTATTGCATACGTTTTACTTTATGTTTATCGTTATAACCTTAAGAAATTAGGTTTTTTCACCCTAAGACAGCAGTAGTGATCCCGCCATAATTAGTAACCATTAGACATGAGGTCGTTAGGTGAAATGTTGGCATGTTGAAGGCTAGTTGTTAGGAAGGGATAAGTCTAATTACTTAAAAGTAAAATAAAATTTAAAAAAAAAAAGAAGATTTTTGTAACGGAAAAACAGTGTTTTAACGGAAGGACTTTCTAGATGAGAAATCAAAACCTTAAGGACTGTATAGATGTTTTTGAAACCTTGAGGACTAAATAGATGAGTTGCTTAAACCCTAAGGACTAAACAAAAGTTAATTCTTTATTTTATTGTTAATTTTGTTCTTTAATTTTAGCATTTTGCATAGATATGAATATGAGTGGTAAAACTCATTATCTCTCTCTGACTTGTTGTATATTTAATTACTTTATCAATTGATAAATTTCTCCCTCAAAGTCGAGAATCTCCATAATGTTTTCTTATCTTTATGAAACTCAAGTCCATCCGAACTTTCGATCTTGATACATACACCAACGAGGTCAAGTTTTGGAAACTACACGTGCATAACAAATTAAAAATCATTTTTCAAAAAAAAGAAAAAGAAAAGAAAGTAAGACTAAATATAGTTGGTGCTTAATTCTTAGGCTCTACCTAGTACCGTTTGGTCTAATGGCGTGCATAAGTCTCTTATTGTAGGTGAGAGGTCATGAATTCGATTCATAATATACTCGTTGTAGCTATATGTTGTTTATTTGATAAAAAAAATAAAAATAAATCTTAGGCTCTTAGCCTGTTCAATCTCAGGCGGCCGGTCTATATGGTGGTGTTGTTTGAAATACATACGGTGGTTCAACCAATTTTTGTTCTGAGCGGATTCTACGCACCAAGGTGCATTTGCATCATTAATGTGCAAGTCCTCAAATCGCCGTATGCTACGATCCAATGAAGACTAGAGACCCTAAATTCCTTCATTTCATCTCTATTTTTGATCTGATCAAATTAAGCGTACCTCTTACTTGACTTCATTACCTCTTGTGTTGGAAACACTTATGACTGTTTTTTTTGGGTTTCAATTTTGTTAACGGTATTAGAATACATGCATGATAATGCGATGTGGATGACCAAATTAAAATATTGCATATTAGTTTATCGGTTCACTTCCACTTAATGCGTAGAAGAATTTTTGATTAATGCGTAGAAGAATTTTTGATTAATATGACGAAGAACCAGAGGAGGGCGTGAGAGAGGAAGTCCTTTGACCTCCAACGGTTAAATCATATATGCGTAGACGACACTACCATCATCAACATGAAGAAACGTTGCAAAGCTCACTGCCACATTACGTGTGTGGCATACATGTGTGGCACACATGCTTGCATGCCCCCAACTCAACTCATTGAAAAAATAGATTTGCGAATTGCGAGCTGTTAAATATGTTCAATGCAAGAGATACAACGCCAATATACTTTCTCATCTAACAGTATACATAGCAAGATTTTCACTACTCACTCCAGATCTAGCACAATAGAACTTTCAAGATTCCAAGCAAACTCTATCAGAGCATGATTAAAGAGTACTGATTCCACTAGCTAGGAAGATACATGGGACATAATACTAGCAAACTAAAGATTGTTATTCCATATGTTCAGTGCATGAGATACAACGCCAATATACTTTCTCATCTAACAGTTTACATAGCAAGAATTTCATACTCCACTCCAGAGCTAGCACAATAGAACTTTTAAGATTCCAAGCAAACTATCAGAGCATGATTAAAGAATACTAATTCCACTAGCTAGGAAGACACATGGGACATAATACTAGCAAACTAAAGATTGTTATTCCATCATAACTATAAATTCATGATGAATCTCAGTACATTTTCTTCATATCTCTGTTCTAAAATGAACCATAATCTGGTGAACATTAACATATACATTTATAGATATAGTATTGATCATCCATGTATATTCTTCGCCTGCAAAGAAAATTAGAACAAATGAGTCAAAACTAAGAAAGCTGGCCTCACAATATACATCATGATCTTATAGTCCATATGGATGTAAAAATTAGAGCATTCAACTCAATATCAACAACAATACAGGCTTAAAACTAAAACATGTCGATGAAAAATACAATGCTCGACAAGTCAACATTCTGGATGTGGAGTAGTATGTATGTCTACTCTTAACAAATGCCCTAATACTCGCAGTAAGGATACCCGAATGTCGTAAAGCTTGAAGTTATCAAAATAATTTTATCTTACCTTTCTTCCCATGTTGTAATTGCCACCGCTGTTCTTACTCCCAATGACGACGCTGTCATTGTGGATCACATTAGGCAAAGGCTTCTTCTTCCCATGAAAGTGACCAGGAGGTGGAATTGAGGAGTGAGTCTCTGGGCCTCTGTAATCGATTTCATAAACCTCAGTAGTACTATCCACCATCTCTGCTGATACTTCTCCACCTTCAAAAACCCAGAAACCAGTTAGTTTGACAGCACAGAACTCCAGGAAAAGAAATAGTGGTCGATAACGTACCTGTTGCCAAGTAAGGTGTTGTAAGCAGGAGAAGAAGAAAGATGGTGAGGATGGTAGAGTGCTTCATGAGCTCCATGGAATAAGGATCACCAAATATTAAGCTCAGTCGTGTGTCAGAAACTCAGAACCCAAATGAGGTTTTATATAAAGAGAAGAAGGGACTCACGGAAGAAGCGAGGCAAAGGTAGATTAGGCATTTCTCTCAAGTGAAACCGTCGTAATCTTGCATAGCAATAAGTTTTTTTCAGGTACAGATATGGATGTGTTGGGTTGGAAACATTAATGTTCTGTGCAAGTGTTACCTGTATATTGCATACACCACATATACATTCGTATATTTATATCAAATTTTCAGCCTTAATTTTAGTATTTATTTTATTTTTTTTCGTTTTTCCTTTTCAATTTTAATTTTTCTGGGACAAATGCATGTGTGTGTATAATTGCATGCGGGGACATCTCATTCGGCCCTCCTTGGCGGGATTTCGCATTAGAGATCTTGTTTGGTTTTGGTTCTGCGCATGCATCTTTTTGTCATCAAATTCAAAACTAATTGGTAAACTGACTAATTAATAAAGTAGGTTGGGGTTCACATCCAAAACTAATTGGTAATGGGTGAAGTGGCCTAAACCCTTATAAACTCACAGACAAAGTCTCATTTTTCCGATATGGGATTTATATCTCAACATGCTCCTGCACGTGTAGCGAATTTTCAAGCCATACACGTGAACAACTATTTGGGTGACGTGTAGTCTGTGTGGCCATTTGAGCTTCACATGTGAACGTGGATAACCCATTCTGATACCATGATAAAGTAGTTTGGGGTTCACATCCAAAACCAATTGGCAATGGGTGGAGTGGCCTAGACCCTTATAAACCCACTTGTAAAGTCTCATTTTCCCAATGTGGGATTTACATCTCAACACTAATTAGACTATCATTTAAAAGGATGAAGCAAAAAAAAATTCCTAAATGGAAAATGTTAATACTAAAGACGGACGCTCTGACGACTAAAAATCATAGAGAAAAAATGTTGAAAAATAAAACCACTACTCCTATTTGAACTTAGGGCGAAGCAACTGTCCTAACAAACTCAGACGAACGACAATGAAACTAGATCCACAAACTTTGATCTCATCACTAAAGAGCCTGGCTTACCACAACCTTTACTCCTTTAGAAACACGCCTACTTTGTTTACCGGAAGAGAAAGACGCCGTAAGCACGCCCTACAACAAGTAGAGAGCCTCTGGTTTGTCGTCGCGTTGCTACGCGAAACCTTCGGTATCGGTAAGTACAGTAGCTAAAAGAAGCAATTTTGACCCTAAATTTGGTATATAGTAGCCGGTTGATAAATCCGATGACTAACTATATTGCCAAACTTTTTTGAAAAATATGATTACAATCATTATTATTTGTCAAAGTGTTATATGCAATAATCCCTTAATTTTGTATATAGTAGCCGGTTGATAAATCCGATAACTAACTATATTGCCAAACTTTTTTGAAAGTTATGATTATAATTACAATCAATATTATTTGTCAAAGTGTTATATGCAATAATGTGTTTTTGTTCTTTCTCATAAGAATAAGAAGCCTTTAACCTGACACCCTCCTTTCAGATTATTCACGGTATCTCAAAGGTTTTCTAGGTTTAAAGACTAATCATATGGGGGCTTGGACAACCAACATGGCACTGCAACCTTTCCCCTGGCCACATTTATAATTCATTAATTACATTACGTGAAGCTAACATTCTAACCCAATACATGGGGTGCCACATCAAATGTATCTGTGAGGGGACCCAATCCATCCACTAAACCACTTTCGTAGATTGTAAAAGCAAGAAGCGGCGAGAGAACGAATACAACGGATATAAAAAGCAAGAGTGCATCAAATATATCGTACTCTATGGTACAAAGAGACTAATACACAAACTTGTGCAAATAGATGGTTAGGAACTGCGTGTGTGTGTCTATATATATACAGGGCCCTTCCAATGAGGGATCCTTTTTTTTGTTTATTTCTAGGGATAGATCATTTGACGAACTTTTCGGTCACAAAATCAAATCTCCACTGTTCAGATCGTTGGGCTATATGAGTAGATCATTTCTACAAATTTTCAGAAAATTTGGTGATCGTTAAGTCATCCAAACGAGGGATTTATTTTTAATAATCTTGAACGGTGTAGGTTTGACATAAGTGTTAAGTTTTTTGTTTTAATCTCAGCCATCAAAGCCCATTAAAAAACAAATCAAATGGTTTGGGCCTATCCCTAAAAATGACAAAAAATAGGGATCCCTCAATGGAAGGGCCATGTATATATATATATATGAGGGATAAGGGATTACACCAACTTTTCGATTATATTTTTGAATATTCACCGTTCAGTTTGTTGGTCCTTATATATAGATCAATTATGTAAATTTTCAGCCAATTTGCTGATCGTTAAGGTGTCGAACAAGTTTAAATCAATGAACGAACCAAATCTGCCAAACATGAACCGTTCATGCTTATAATTATAAATCGTAGTTTTGAATGTCTTAACGATCACCAAAATTTCTAAAAATTTACAGAAATGATCTACTCATGTAGAACTACATACTGAACAGTAGAGATGTGATTTTATAATCGAAAAGTTGGTGTAATCCCTCATCCCTCGTAGAATCCCTTGGTAGAAGGGTCTTGTGTGTGTTTGTGTGTTTGTATAAACCAACAATCTCACACACGCACTGATGACCACTTCTTTAAAGGTTAAAGCGATTGTCAAATCCTAAATATGATTTGAGAATTATATATAGATAATTGTTGTCATTTCGAATTTGTAGATTTTAATTAGTTCAATTTCAATTTTATTTTTACACAAAAATTCTTGATTGTAGGAATAATATCGGAATATTTGGTTTAAAATATTAGTGTATAGGGATTCTCAAAAAAAAAATTTTAGTATAGAGTGAACAATAACTGCACCTTTTTTGTTTTTGTTTTTTTTTTGTCGGAGAAATAAAGAGCTTGTGACATTTACAATTTACCCGTATCTCTGTCCATCTTGTGACCAAATGACCTATCAACCTCACTCACAGCTTTTGGACAATTACAGGTTGAAGACGACGCATGGATTGGCTTATCTCTAGCTGTGATATTGTATCTTTCGTCTCTTACAAAATGATGGAAAACTTAGAAAACTAATTGATAACAATTTGGTCAAATTAAACTATCAAGCCATATATGCGTAATTATTAGTGGGCCTTAAAATTATGTTAATTTTTTTTTTTTTTTTGAGAGGAAAAGAGATAATTTCATTGATCATAGATCATGACGACCAAAAGGTCAAGCATGAATAGTCCGAAGACCATACAAGCAACATAACTGAAAAACTAAATACGAAATACATTTAAGAATTGAAAAATAACCTCAAAACTACATAAAAAAATAATGGATATTAGGATATGGAACTAGAAAACATGTAATCTTCTAAACTTCAACAACATCTCACTTTCATTCGAATCAGGCCTAAGACCCAATGGTGTATCTTTTATCTAATTGAAAAGAAAGAGAGAAATTCTTAAAGCTTAGAAGGGATCATTTTTCCCCTTTAACCTCAACATAGAGGCCCAGCCCATATGGAGAAAAAAGAGGAGAAGCTCCAACAGATCCAGCTTAACAAAGCCACAAAGGGGTAGCTCAAAAGAGCCCAGCCTAGTGGCCCGCCTTCCTCCCTCATTCACCCAATACAGTCTCGACCGCCATAAAGGTCTTCTAGGGGACTCCATCGTCGCCGACTCAGTCTGGTGGCTTGCTTGGTCGGAAGACCATGATGTCGCCACGAAGCAACCTCAGAATCCGACTACCTTCTCTTCTGACTCAACAGTAAGATCTGCTACCGCCACAAGGTCGTCGATGAAAATCCAAGCCTCAAACTCTTACCGCCGTCAAAGACTCTCATAGCTTCCTCGAGTCGCCGCTGCTGCTGAATTTTACTACCAATCAAGACCCATGATACACACCATCACTAGACGAAGGCCTTCTCACTTCTGCGACCCCGGCCCTTGCAGAAACCTTGGGCCTCCACTCATCGAACATCCATGGATACTCAAACCATAACCTTATCCTGCTTTCTATCAACGACAAAGATGTCGGATACCACTAAGCGCAAGCGGGAAACCAAGGTCGTCGCCGCCCTCTGGGTTTCGGTTTTCTCAGCTCCCGGAGAAGACGGCGCAAATGTTTCGTAAATTAATAGGTTGTGATAAAGGATAAAGTGTAGAGACAAAGAGATAGCAAGAGAACCATCATCTAATTCATTGATAGGAACCCTTTACATAGGGCATTACACAATACCAATATGGTAAGGATAAAGAATACATAGATCTAGTCAAACTACATATCTGGCATAAGGCCAAGGCACACATAAAAAATATTTAGAAAGATACAGAATATCCTAGAACACTCCCCCTTGTGCCGCGCGCTTATATGCCGATGGTGCGGATCTGTTGCCTCGTCAAAAATCTGGTCAAGTCACAAAAACCTTGTGGGAGAAAAACTGAACCTTGATCGTAGGAGAAAAAGAGTACAACGCACCTTTCACATTTGATAGCGACATGTATGTATGTGCTAGACTCCCCCTGAAGTTCGCACCTCCCCCTGATCTATACATCAATCATAAGGCTCTTCCTGA
>NC_020496.1:34427512-34432885 GCF_000184155.1 Fragaria vesca subsp. vesca | reverse complement strand
ATAAGGCTCTTCCTGATTCTTTCTAATCACAGAAGTTTCAACAACTTAACATGTCAATGCTCTTTAACATGTCTTCAAATGTGGCATTGCGCAATGATTAATTAGATCATGCCGTATTGTCCTCAAACATGATCTTTTACACTTAGCTCTTGAGGAGAATGCCGCTTGTGAACTCAAAACATGAGTTTGTGCAAGAAATCAGATTTCCGCGCAGCATGACCTTTAGTTACTAGAACAGCCGTAACTTTCTCTAGAAAATACATATGAATAAACCGTAAACGGTTTTGGAAACTAGACTCATTTAGCTTTCCAACCGTATATTACACATATTCTGGTTCATCAGGAGCTGTTCACAAAGTCCAGTCAAAGTTGACTGACTGTGTTGCCAAAATCAGATTCTCGGACAGATTCGTCCTACTTTACGAAAACGGCCATAACTCACTCAATATGATAGCTATGATCAAATGGTTGGTGTCCCTGGAAAGTAGACACATAGACCTTTCCAATGGTACCAGTTAAACCATTTTTTAGTGAGTGAGGTTTCCTGTAGATCCCGTGGAAGTTGACCTATGAAACTTGACAGATTCTGATTTTGCTATTGATGTGTCTTTCTTATGTAGGGATAGAATAAGCCTCAACCTTTCATATCATTAAGTATTGAAAAAGGAGTTACTGCCATTACATTGTCGTTGCGTGGACATATAGCTACACTTAGCTTTACAACTTTTCATAGCGAATGAGATGTCAAGTCTTTCGTATTGTGTTGAGTACATTGATGCGTCTAATTATACTTAGATGGGAACTTCATCTCTTAACACAATTTTGTCATCGTGCTTTTACAAAACAACGGATCTCTCTTTAGAGCAAAGACTTTAACTAATCATGAGGTATATGTAGGCCTCACTAGTTATAGAGCGCCTAAGACGATTGATGAAAAATCATCATCAATACAGTCATCCAGTGCCTTATTGAGACCGTGTCTTCCCAAGATCTTTTTCTTCGAATGTTGATACATATTGGCATCTCTTGATCAATCAATAGTCCATGTAAATCCGGAATAAACACGCAAAGGCATAATTCACCATATCCCTTCCTAATCAAGTAGAGTCCATGTGCGTTTCAATACCTTTAGCAAACGCGTGCTCCTGTGGTCCGGAGCCATTTGATTCGGGTGAATGAAGTCTATTCAAGACCTTCATGCATATCTCTGATCCCATAGAGATGTTATTATGACCACATTCATAGGCTGCATGTTCAGTTATTCAAAAACTACTAAACTGACAAAGTAGCGGAGTTCAATGACATTCATTAAGAGAGCATATCTCATCGTAGTCGATCACAGTGCTGTTAGTGAGAGACCTTGCGCCATAAGAGTTTAAACTCTTGTTCTCACTACGCTATCTAACAAAGACATAGTTGATAGAGTTTAACTTGTGGTGTCGGCATCACCTGCCCAAGGACCTATCTCTTTGTTAATGTTGGATCGCATCTTTCCATTAGGCCAATCAACTAAGTTGATATCCATCAACGAAAGGTTCGATAGTAGACTCATTATCCCACGTCCTCATGTACAATGTAATACTTGTAGAGATCTCTATATGGATTAGATTTGACATTGAGGCATCCCCCAACGATAATCACGATTCATACTTCATGAGACGGATTTGAGTATCACTGATCATTAGATCAGGTTGTGCCAAGCTCGCTTTCTTCCTAGTGCGAGAAAGTATCGAACCTAAGGGCCTCCCTCCTTTTGGAGAGCCACACTGCCTTGTGACACCAATTTTACCACTATATGGCGTCACTATATCACCATCCATGGTGATGGCGTCAAGACCAACACCATTTGGTCGCGCCATGTCCTTTTGTAAGACATCAATCCTTGCAGACATATTTGCAGCATGTGATCTCTTCACTTTAAAACTTTAAGCATTTGGGATCAAGATGAGACTTAGTAGGGACAAACCACGACAATTCACATCGTTCCACTTGAACACTTGTGTTCTTATCTCCCCTTAACGGCGGGAATATTGTCTCATCAAAGGGACTATCCGTAATATAGCGGTGAAAGAGATCGCCTGACAAGGTTTCTACATAGGCGGATTATAGGTGGAGGTTCATATCTAACCTAAACTTATTCATCTTAAATGACCCATCATTATGCGCAATGGCATTGCAATTTGGCACCTAGAAATAACATCTAGCCGAGCTCAAAGATTGGAGATCCGTTTCAATCCTATTTGAGCTCAAGGATTGCAATTTCGGGTCAATCCTGGTACACAGTCATGAGCTGTAGTACAACAATATTCAATGATTGGTGGGTCGTAGATGAATAGTAAAGCTGCATACAAATATTGCATAGCCCCATGATGCAATAGAAAGATTGGTGCGCATCAATAATGTTCGAGTGACAAGCTAAAGTTGCTTGGTTGTAACCTCGGTGAGATCATATTGTGTGTGAACATGGGGTACAAGACACTTCAACTTATATCCCGATAAACTTCTTTAAATAATGGGTAGTGAGCCCGAAGAAGTATAAGCATCATAAACAGTATAAGCAGTAGATAATGGTGTAACACGTGACCGTTGTGTTAACACTTCAACCAACACCATAAAACATAAAAAGGTGTCTGTAAGTTGGTTGTATCTATCTACATAGTTTGATGTAAGAATAGAATATTCTCTATTGTGTCATTTAGCGTATGAGGGTCTCACTCCGAATTTAGCTAAAGAATAGACTTTCAAAATGAGCAATGAGCATTGCAGGGGGCCAATAAGATATCGAGGGAAGGCCGGTGCACCTCAATTGCTTAAGGAATTGACCAGACGGCTTCCGGGAAATTAGAGCCGTGTTCGGGTGACGTCAATGTCCCCTGGGTCACCACCATGCTTGATGCTAGATCCCGAATATCTTCGTTTTTGAGCGGAAGAATGGATGTCCATGAAAATTTCTCAAAATTTAGACCATTATGTCTCTTCCAGTATGACTGATTTGGTCAAACCAAAGCTTATATGAGTCGGTGTCCCAAATATCATGTTTGGCGGCAACATGTGATTCGATATTCAAATCATAGTGACATATAGTTCACTAGATTGACTCATGAACTTCTCTAAGATGCATTTCAATATGCATTCATGAGAAGGTATACATAAAAGAACTCTTGTTTATTCTCACAATGTGTTTTCAAATAAAAACTATTAGCAGGAATGTCTTTAAAGCTCAACATGGTTCGGTTGCCTCTCAATGCATAGAGGGCATCTGTTACGTTTATCATGTTGCCATGAGGCATCAAGATTCAAGCTAGGCGAGTAAATAGTTCCACTTGAACCATTTAGAAGGATTGAAAGAAGCTACAAAAAGCTGCAATCCCGAAAGTGCATAAAAATTTTCGCGCAGAATGACTTTTGCGCACTAAAACAGCCATAAAATAGATATGGACAAACCGCGAAAAGTTCTGAAAACTAGACTCATAGAGCTTTCCAATGATATAAAGCTTACTGTCTGGTTCGTCCGGAGCTGTTCACAAAGCTCAAATGAAGTTGACTGTCCAGAAGGGACAGATTGCTATTTTTCGCAGATTTGGCATTGGCAAAACTTTGAAGCTTGCAGATGGCATGTGGGCATAAGCCGAAGCCAAAATGACGTGCACTTGATCAAAACCTAGTCTTTTTGGTCGTTCCAAGGTCGTAAACTCTATGACTAGTTAGTAAAAGCTCCTTGACATGAACATAAACATACTCAGAAGACCTAGAGGATTCAATTATGATGATTGTCCGGTTTTGATAAGTCTTCAACGTCTTTTGCAAGACAACAATTGGTTTAATAGCGTAAGGAGATCCAAAATTCAGTAACTCCAAGTCAGTAAAACCAGGCATGTCCGTGGAGGGTCGGTAGTGCGAGGCACACTTGAAATCACTATCTCCTTAATTTTGGACAATTCTAAGACATCACACTGAGCTTGGATGAGCCTAGTTGAACAATTGATGATGAAAAATTCGTTATAGGGTAGAAGACTTAACCAGAAAACACGTGGGCGATCCTCTTTGAGGATGCAGTGCCGTGAGTCACCTTCAAAGAAAGGGACCAAAATCGGCACAATATGCTATGTTTCTAGGGACGATGTAAGAATGTACATCTTGTTTGTAAATCAATACGAACCATAAGAGGAGAATAGTTTCACTTTGAAAAAATTCTCAAAGCACATTCATCATTACTAATATGAGTACATCGAGGTCTCAAATAGACGAAGGACGTCGATACAACGCCTTATTACATATATCTTGGAATGAAAATCAATGTCTAGCTGATGACGTCAAAATCATGGGTAGCTAGAGCAGGATCCGAAGATTATTGTCCTCATATTGATTTTTCGTACCTTTTTGTATGCATTCACAATTTGAAGGAGAGCTCGACAACTCTTGAACAAGGATCCGGAGATCCACAACGGTTGCATTGTCATAAGCTGACGTGAGTAGTTTTGACAGATTGATGTCTAGACCGGGAGTGTCACTATTAGGGCCGGCTACACCTCCCTCTCTTTTCTAGACATCGGCACGACATTTTCTGCCGTTGCCATGACCCATATTGTTGTCCCCACATTAGGGGATAATCCCAAATAGGTTTATCGCATTAACGTATGTACAATTCTCGTTTGCAATTGTATGATCAAAATCAAGTCTCGTTGGTAATTCCAAACCAACTTGGAGGACCTAGAGAACTTGATGATGATCGAATCCACTAAAGATTATGGATCATGATGTCACAAAAGATCATCGACAATATGTAGTCAATTAAGATGGTAAGCAATCCACTTGACTAATAACTCAACAAGTAGAGTTATATGAACGTTTCAAAAAACTCTCCAAGAGTGCATTCCACAGTACATTGTGGTCATTACTTTTTGCACATATTGTCATTGAAGACTTTTGTCGATAGGGCGCGTCAAAGATTTTGAGCACATGAGACATGAAATCTCGGCATCTAGGCTTGTTAGCCTGGGTCAAAACATGTGGTTTAATACTTTCCAATGAAAGGTTTCACAGATACCAAGCGAAGATTCGCCTTAGGGCATCGAGTACGTCAAAACTCAAAGGAGCAGAATGTAATACCCTAGATTTTCATATCTATTTTCCTTGTTTTATTCCCTTATTTTAATGAAGGATTATTCATGAAAATTCTTGGGTTTATGCGAAGTTGAAGTTCGGGAGTTTATTTAAAGTTGCCTTGACTTTTAATAGGCCAAAAGTTGACTTTATTTTCCGTAAGTTATCTTTGAAAACTTCCTTCATGAAAGTTGTAGAGCTTGTCGATACGAGTTCGTAGACATACGGCACGTCTAAAACGGATGTCGTATGAAGAAGTTATGTTCAGAG
>NC_020496.1:34426053-34427447 GCF_000184155.1 Fragaria vesca subsp. vesca | reverse complement strand
AAACCGGACGCCACCGGTCCCATTCGACTCCCACAGCAGCCCTCTCCATTTCTGGAGCAGTTCCGCCGGCTGTCCCGCCGCCTGGAAGCCGCCACGAAGCGGCGGAGCTACCGCTGTCCCGCCGGAAAACCGGCGATTTCGACGCCGTTTTCGGCCAAGTTTAGGTAAGTCTTGATCCCCTCTTCCTCCTGGTAGTGTTTCGGCATGGATTGAAGCAAGTTTTTAAGGTTTTGAGGCCGGTTTTGCAGATTTTGCCTTTGATTTTCTGGTCACTGTTCGGGGCGGTTTCCGGCCGGTTCCGGCCATTTTTGGTCGAAGTCTCAGGTATGAAAGTTGTTCCCCTTGCTTCAAGCTTCAACTTTGCTGTTGGGAGTTTTCTCAAATTCGGAAGTTTGGGGTGGCGCGTGAGGCCCACTCGCCGCCGCCTGTGGCGGCGCGTCCGGTTGAGTTGCAGCCCTAGTTTCCTGTGGTTAGGTAGTCCTTACTGCTGTGAGCTTGTTGAGTGGTAGTGTGGCTAGTTTTTAAGAAATGTTGGCATGCTAGAACGTTAAGTGTGATTTTAGGTTTGTTGGAGGTTTGAGTTAGGAATGGAGGATTAGAGGCAGCCTTCGTGGGTCTCTAAGTTCGACGACTTTGGAAAGTTGTTATCTCTTGAATTAAGGGTTAGTTAAGGGTATTGTGTTAACCTATAGTATTTTAGTTACTAAGGTGTTAATTGTGCTATTTTTAGGTGATTTGTGAAGTTGAGTTGGTTTACCTTGGTCGGTTGTGGATTTTGCAGCGGGAGATTTAGGTGAGTAAACCTCACCAAGGTTCACTTTTGAACCTAAGGATATTATGGTTATATAATAATAATGATGGTGATGTTGGTTTTAATATCATGCTTTTAATTGTTTTTAAAATTTCATGAGCTTGATCGCCAACGGCTCATAGGTAAGATAAAAACAAGTTTTTTTTATATTGTGATGTTGAGAATAATGATGTGATTTATATATTATGTTGTTGAGAATAATACTTGTGATCTTGTGTTGTTGTGGATAATGTTGTGAAAATTATTGTGCTTGTTGGATAAATAGTCAAACCGGGTTCCAAGCCCTTTTTGGGTGATTGGTTGCGGTTAAGATGCTATTTATCATTTTTGTATTGATATTAGACAGTCAAACCGGGTTCCAAGCCTTTGGCCGGGTGATTGGTTACGGTTAGGAATAGAGCTCTAGTCCGTCTGTCAGTGTAGGTCATGGGAGATACTGTATGGTATCTGGGACCCATGGGTACACATAGTGTTGTGGTAGGTCATGAGAGGTATTTTATTAAATATCTGGGACTCATGGGTACATCTCTTGGGTAATGTGTTTGATGTGTGGTTTGAAATTATTGATCCAATCTCTCTTGTG